>NW_005200738.1:194105-215463 GCF_000372725.1 Emiliania huxleyi CCMP1516 | reverse complement strand
CCCTCCGCGTGAGGATCGGCGCGGCGAGGGGGTAGGTTCGAATTCGCCGCGCAACATTTCACCCCCACAGGACCCCGCCCACCCCCCCTCATGGTCCCACCACCTAGAACCCCAACCTTGGCTTCGCACCCCCTCCTTGCGCAGTGTCCCCCGCTATGTGTCGCCGTCTTCGGGGCACGCAATCCTGTGCAGTCAGGGCAAGTGGGGGCGAGGCGCAGTCCCATCTCTCCTGTGTACGGGTGGGTTCTGTCCCTAGTCTCGGAGGGGGGCTTGAAGGTAAGAATATTTTATTTTTCATCAGGCTTCCCTGAGCGTCACAGCTCGGTGATCGCGCCGGCCGGACACCACTGTAACGTCCGTTCCGGGCATTTGAACGCGACCTTCGGGGGCAAAGACATGGGCTCTATGGCTCAGACTGGACTCCTCTTGGTCCCTTCTGATGCCCTAGGCCACACCTGGACCTTACCTGGGGCTCTATCGGCCGGGCAGGGTTTGCCCCCCGAAACTGGCCCGGAGGACCTTAAGTCACATAGCTGCAATTAAAAGAAAGCATCCTACGCACTCCGCCCTCCCAGCACGCGCTATCTTGCCATTCTTGGCTGCGCACCAGCCAGTGCAGCCATCGTGCGTAAGATGGCTGCGACGGCTGTGTCCCAGCCATCCGCCCGGCCGCGAGATGGCTGTCATACAGCCGTCGCAGCCATCGGCCGGAGATGGCTGAGCTTACTAGATCCTGACCAACAGAAAAGGGGTTGTGAGGATCCTAAGATGGGCGCTGAAACGCAGCCAAAATGGCGCGTCGCCGTGCTGGGAGGGCGGAGTGCCTAGGATGCTTTCTTTTAATTGCAGCTATGTGACTTAAGGATGGCTGGCCATGCCTACGCTAAATCTCAGCCATCCGGTAGGAGGGTATGGCTGAGATCTAGGCATGCCAGCCATCCTTAGCACGGATGGCTGTGAAACAGGGCGTCAGGGGCGGCGACCCCCCCATCTACAGATGATATGCGCATCCTAGATGCCAAACGCCATCTAGGATGCGTTTTCCATCTAAGGACACCGGGTGTCTCCACTATGATTGGGTTCTCCAAGAAGATTCAATCATCTTTAGATGGTGCCCCGCGTCTTTTGATAGCCCGTGACATCTCTACTGCAGTCGTCTTCAGACTCACAAGTGTGCCGAGATGATACCCTCATCTTGGGTTAGTCCATGCATCCCAGGATGCAATGTGGCATCTGAGGATGCGCAATGCATCTCAGGAACATGAGCGCGTGGGGTTTTTTGCCGAACCCGAAATAAAAACCAGTCTTACATATACAACCGCAACCTTCCATAGTGTAGAAAAGTCAGCATTAGCACAAGGGCTAAGTGCCCCCCCCCATCACTCACTGGCTCCCAGTTCCATCACCATCAGTAGTATTCCACAGACAACAGAGTAGTTAGTCACATCACACTTACATAGCCATACTAGTAGCAGCTGAGATTAGCATAGATTCATAGTCTCCACTCCCACTTTGATCCAAGGGCTCACACGCCGCTCAAGTTTTTATAATTTAACTTGCATTTTAATGATTAAATGCCAAGCATCTTGCTTCTTGGGGGATGCGAAGCATCTTCAGATGATTCGAGCATCCCAGGTGCCAGGATGCTCCGGCATCTTAAGTTGAAAATACCATCTAGAGATGCTCGAGCATAGGCAAGACAGTGTGCAGTCCAAATAGGGCGCATCTTAGATGCATATTATCTCAAGATGCGCATATCATCTGTAGATGGGGGGGTCAGCTGCCCCTGACGGGGAAGAAAAGCGCAGCCATATCCCAGGTGCACATTTTCGGAGGTTTAGCCTGCACTGTTGACTGGGATAGGGTCGATTCCGCATTGATTGTGGTAGCCCCCCTCGATAATCGTCCTGCGGCCCGCCCTCACTGGTGTGTTCATTGCACATTGGGGCTTGGGCCTTGGGTAGAGGGCCCACAGCGTCCTAATCTAAAATCTGAGGATTCAGGATTGAGGCATCGCTTTAGTGAGGCCAAAGTGAGTTTATGGATGGGTGAGAACGATGCGCGACACGAGGAGGCACGCGGACCGATTCGTCGGCGACTCTGCTGCACGCCGTTTCAGAATTTTTCTCAGCGTGAGCGAGACGTGGAAGAGTGCCACCGTCGGGTAGGACGGGTCGGCCCGGAGCATCGGAGTAGCCGTCGTGGTCGCGGCGAGCAGCACCGGCCACTCCGGCGCTGCGTCGGCACCGTGGGAGCATGTCCACCGCCACTTCGCGGTCGCAGCGCTGCTTGTCGCCCGAAACGCCGCATATCCCTCTGGCGGGCCAAAGATCAGGAGTGGTCAGCACTCTCACTCTTTGAGCTAATGTGCCAGAGAAAGAAGGAGCGCGGTGTGCGCGCCCCACCCCAGGCACATCACTCTTCTCCACAACCACCTCCACAATAGTGTTCATCGCATCACAAACAGTACCAGAAGAGCGGACCCCATCCGTCCCACTACGCTAGTCCGCGTCGGCGACCTCGTCTGGCTCGCCTGGCTCGCCCGCCTGGAACGAGGCCGCTACGGCCCCGAGCAGCCACAGCGACGGCGCGTTCCTCATCGCAAACTCGGCGCCTTCCTGCGGCGGACGCTCCGTCACGACTGGCGCGGCGGCGCGCTCGGAGACTTCCCGCTCCGCCGGCTGCAGCGGCGCCGGCGGCATCAGGAACGTTGCGGCGCAAAGCCTCGGCAGTGCGGCTGCCTCGACCCCCGCAGCCTCTGGCTCTGCCGGCGGCGCAGGATCGGGCTCGGTGCCCGCCCCGCTGGCGCTGGTCGCCGCCTGGTTGAGGCAGCGGGCGAGGCCCGCGCCGCCCTCTGCGCCGACGGCCTGCCTCAGCCGCTCGAGGTGGAGCTGCTGCGTGCGCTCTGCCTTGCGCAGGGCGGAGGCGCGGCGCACGCGCAGCACATCCTCGACGGTAGGGTCGAACTCTCCGGCGGCGAGATGCCCCTGCAGGCAGCGCGGGGGGGGGGGGGGGGGTTCAACCGGGGGCAGGGGTGAGAGGCTTGCCGGACGGGGCAGCAGGCGGGCCAGTGGTCGTGCGGTGCGCTCCTGCCAACAGTCGACCGCCTGCGCGAGCGCCTCGGAGCGCAGCGCCTGCGCCCACGCGGCTGGCTCGCGGTCTGGCCCGGGGAGGAAGGCCGCGAGCCGCGCCTGCTCGTGCGCCGGCAGCGAGTCGAAGGCCGCCCGCACGGCAGGGGCGAGGCGGAGCGACGGCGAGCCGAGCGGAGAGAAGCGAGACTCGAAGAGGTCCGAGGCGGACGCCTCGTGGAGGCTGCTGCGCGCCTTGCGACGCTTCCCCCCTCCCTCGCTCGCGGCGGCCGCCGAAGCTCCACCACCGCCACCGCCGCTCCGCTCCTTGCCGCCCCGCTTCTTGCCGCCCCGCGAGGCCTCAGCCTTCTCCTGCCCGACCGCCCGCGCGTACGCCACCGCCGCCTCCAGCGCCGTGTCGAAGTAGCCGAGGTGGACGTGAGAGCGCTCCGCTCGGAAGCGGCCGGTCTCGTCGCGCACGCCCATGTAGCCGGTGGAGGTCTTGTCGGACAGGTGCAGCTGCAGCCCCTCCGCCTCCGCCACCACCGTCGGACACAGAGCTCGAGCTTGGGGCTCCGGCGCCTCGCCCGCGACCGACCGCGCGTACGCCACCGCCGCCTCCACCGCCGTGCCGAAGCTGCCAAGGCTGACCGTCTTGCCAGCCACGCTGTGCCCCGCACGGAAGCGGACGGTCGGCTTGGAGGTGTCCTTGAACACGCCCTTGTACCCGGTTCCGTTGCTGCTCGAGAGGTGAAGGCACAGCCCCTCCGCCTCCGCCAGCGCGGGTGCAGCTCGCTCCGCCGCCTCCGCCTCTGCCGCTCGCTCCGCCGCTCGCTCCGCCGCCTCCGCTTCTGCCGCCGCCTCCACTGCCGAGTCGGGAGCCTGCCCGACAGCCCGCGCGTACGCCACCGCCGCCTCCACCGCCGTGCCGAAGCTGCCAAGGCTGACCGTCTTGCCAGCCACGCTGTGCCCCGCACGGAAGCGGACGGTCGGCTTGGAGGTGTCCTTGAACACGCCCTTGTACCCGGTTCCGTTGCTGCTCGAGAGGTGCAGGCGCAAGCCCTCACTTTCTGCTGCCACGCTGCTGCACGCGCTGTCCCGCACGCAAGCCGTGCAGCGGCGTGCGGGCTGCTGGGATAGCTGCTGCTGCGAGGAGGCAGACGCCAGCTTCTCCTCTCCGCACGCGCCGCACACCGGGCGGGCCGCCATCCCGCTGGGAGCGGACATCGCCGCCGCCTTGATCGCAAAGCTGCGGCCGCAGTTGTGCTTCGTGCTCCTGCCATCGCAGGCCAAGCACCGAACTCGCTCCGGGGACGACGGAGGCGGCGGCACAGGCACGGCTGCCGGCGGAGGCGGCGGCACAGGCACAGACCCCTCCGGAGGCGGAGGGAAAGAGGCCGGTACAGGCATAGCCGCCGGCACGGACGCAAGCGGCGGCACGGACGCAAGCGGCGGCACGGACGCAGCCGCCGGCACGGACGCAGGCGGCGGCACGGACGCAGGCGGCGGCACGGATGCAGGCGGCGGCAGCGTTGCAAAAGTGCGGCCACAGACGTGCCTCCTGTGCCTGCCCAAGCAGGCCAAGCACCGAACTCGCTCCGCCGGCTCGGTGGCCGTCATCAGCGAATCGCCTCCGTCGGCCTCCCGCTCGCACAGGGCGCTCTCCCAAAAGGCGGCGACGAGCCCAGCCTCCACCTCGCTGGCTCGCTGCCAGCCCGCCCCCGCCTCGCTGTCGACGTAGTACTGCTGGACGGTGTCCACGACCCGCTCCGCCATCACCCGCGACCTTGGCGCCGCCTGGTGGGGGGGCAGCTCCGGAGCGCTCGCGGGCAGCGCCTGCTCCGCCGCCGGTCGGGGAATCATAGGCATGGGCTTGGAGGCGACTGCGCGGGCGACCGCCTTGCGCTTTGACAGCGGCGCGTCATCCTCCGAGTCCGAGTCGGCGGCAGCGACGACCGCCCTGCGCTTTGACAACGGCATGTCCTCCTCCGAGTCCGAGCCCGCCACTGCGTGAGTCTGCACAGCATGCTGCTGCGGCTTTGACTCCGAGTGCTTCTCCGGTGCAGAAGGTCCGCCGGCGGACGGCGGCTGCCTTACGCTCGGCTCGGCCACGTACCGACTCGGGGCCTTGGTGTGGCGATCTGACCAGCGTTGGAATACGGCGGCTGCAGCGCTGGTCGCTGACGGATCAATGGCAGACATTGGGAACCCCTTGGGATCGCCCTGGTGGGTCAGCGTCTGATTGACACGCAGGTGACGGGCGTGAACCCTAGCGTCGACTAGCGCTACGCATCAGTCCACAGCTCGTTTCAAGCCGGCGTCTTCCGACGGATCTCGCTACATTTATTAGAGGGAGAGCTCCCCAACCGTGCGCTATTGCCGAGCGCTCAGCGTCAGGACGCGGAGCCTTCCCCAGCAGTAGAGAGAGGCTCCGAAGGAGCCGAGCGAGGAGCCGACATGACGGCAAACCCCAGGGGTCATCATGATGCAGGCTCTACATGTACTGGGCGATGCAAGGTCACTTCCCCTTTGTGTTCGTCCCGCTCTCGTCGTTCTCTCTCTCCGGCCGCGCTCTTCTTTGTCTCTTCATCGTCGCTAGCTGAAAAAAGAATTCTTCGAGGGACTGCGGCGCAATCTGAGTGGTCGCAGAGGCATTGCCACCGCGGCAGTTTGCTGTCTTGGCAGAGGCCGCTGCCCAGCGCTGCCCACGTGCACCTCCCGTCGTGGCCGTCGGGTTTGACGCATCCGGTGGTGCGTTTGCAGGCAGTCTCGCTACGCTCGATCGCAGCCATCTTATCTGCGCCCTGCGGGTCGCGCTTTCTTTTGTTTCGGAACCAGTCCTGCACCTGCAGTTGAGGTCTCAGCTGTGTTAGGCGGCGACGGGCGACGAGGAGGGGTGAGGTAGGAGGCGAGATTTGATGCGAGAGGGGAGGGTGGAGGGGAGGGGCGAGACGAGGGTAGGAGAGAGTCAAGCGACGAGACGGCTCGAGAGGAGAGGCGGTAGGCGGGAGGGAGGGCTCGCCTGTTCGGGCGTGACACCAAGCGCATTCGCGAGCCGCTTGCGCTCCTCGAGATCCGGGTGGGTCCCCTTGCCGTGCGTCCTTGCCTCGTAGGTCGCTTGCAGCAGGTCGAGATCGTCCGTGCTGGGGCCCACCACCCACGCTTCGCGGCGGGTGCAGGTGTCGCCTTCCGTGCAGGTTTCGCTTTCCGTTTGCCGGACGTCTTCCCGGGAGCGTTCTCCTGGGCTGGCGGACGGACGAGCAGCGGCTGCAGCGACACGAAGGTGTGCTCCTACTCGCTGCGTCGTGGACACGTCACAATCTGAGCCGTCGCTCTCGTGCTCTCAGGATCATGTTCCTCGTCGAGTTTCTCGTTCGCAGCGGTGCGCCAGCGCACGCGGAAGTGCGCCCCGCAATATGACGTCACGTGGCCCTCCCAATCGCCCCGCCGCACCTGCGAGTTTGGGCGACATCGAGAGACCATCCCGAGATCAGCCGAGACCATCCCGAGATCAGCCGAGATCAGCCGAGATCGGCCGTCCGCGCGCCTTTGCCGCACCGCCGAGGCGAACGCCCTGCACAGAGCCCGAGGATTGGCGCAGCAGAGGTTTCTCCCCGAGCAGGGCACGCACGGCGGCAGGCTGACCGGCGGCAGGCTGACCGGCGGAGCCCGCGCACGTCAGCGCCGTGCCGCGCTGCCCGGGTGTGGGTCTCTAGTGAGTGAGACGTTTACAGCTCTGTTCCGTCTCCTGACACCTAGGGGGGGAAGTAATCTGAAACTGCAACGATGCATGCGTGCAGCACGAACGGCTGCGATTCAGCGGTCGCGCCGCTGAGCGTTCAGGTCGAGCTCGGCGAGCTGAGCAAGATCATCCAGCGGCGCGACAGCTGAATCGCAAGCGTTGAGGAACGCGAGACCGATCGCGTTCCGCGTTTCAGTTTCACGAAAGGTACCACCCACCCTATCTCTTGTGCTCCACTTTTTCTTCTCGCGCGTTTGGGACAAAGCTTTTGGCTTTGAGATTACACAAAACTCCCTCGCACACAACACTGGGCACGGGACTGGCGCGCACTGGCACTAACACAGGTACAACACGGGAGCCGCCTAAGCGACTCCAGCGAATCGGCGCTTGCTTTCTTTGCCCTATTCGTGCGCACAAAGTCAGTGCAAGACCCAACTTTTGCATCGAGAGAAATAAATGCCGCCCACTGCCTGCCACTCTCCGCCGCATCGGCTGGTCGCTCGCACGAGCGCCCGAGGCGCTGTGGCCTTGTGGCCCCGACCTAAAGGCGTTTTTTTATCGAGAGCACGAGACCTCGAGAGAGTAGTGCCGAAGGCGCTCTTTTTGATCAGGAAGTCGAGGGCAGTGCAATCGCATAAACACACCCACCGACGGCACGCAATCTACACCCTCAGTTGCAACACAGCCTCTTTCTCTTCGTGATGCAGCCGTCAGTCGCGCCACCAAGCAAGGCGTACCTCCTCGAGAAGAAGAGCGGCGGGATCGCCGAGATCAAGCACCGCGGCCTCAAGGAGAAGATCCCCGTCATCAAGCACCTGGGCGGCGGCGGCGGCGACGACGACGACTTGAATGGCAGGGCCCCGATTCGCGGCGTCCTCCAGAAGGTGGACGGCGGGCTTAAGAAGATCACGGGCTCGATTACCGATTTGCTCGGCGACAACCTCGGCGGCTTGCTCGATAACCTCCTCAAAAAGGTCTATTCGTTCGTCAAGAACAACGCGCTCGAGCTGGTCAAGACTCTCCTTCGGGAGCTGGTCCACTGCGGTGGCCTCTTTGAGTCGCTCGAGGCGTGTGCTATTCTCGGGCCGACCCTACGCCGCCTCGGCCGCTGACCCCCCTTTTTCGCGCCGCCGCTTCCGCCCCACCCCGTTCCTCTGCCAAATCTCCCGGGCGCGTCTGGCCGCGAGCAAAGCTTCACACGAGACGCCTCCTCGCAGGGCTTCCTCTACCGCATCGCCGGCACGATCGGATGCGGCCTCGAGAAGGTGAAGAAGGGCCTGCGAGCCATCCTCCGCGGCGACGATGACGACCCCGACGCCAAGGGCGTCCTCGGCCACGCTGGGGGGTTCATCCGGTCCATCATCGGCAAGGTCGGCGACGTCCTCGACGGCATCCTGCCCGGCATCCGCGGCCGCGTCAAGGGTCTGCTCGAGAAGGTCTTCGGCACCGACGAGACCGCGGGCCTGCTGCGGACCATCTTCGGGCTCGTCCGCGAGCTGGTCGGATTCGGCGACAAGCTGACCGAGCAGATCCTCAGCGCCGTGACCGACGCCCTCGCCCAGGATGGCATCGACATCGATATCCTCGGCAAGACGGGCGAGCCCTCTCTTTGCGCCCTTAGATTGCATGCAGGGACACTCGGAACGCAGGGTCACATCCCATAGGCGCTCTGCTGGGCCAGGTCAACGGCGCTGTCGGAGACCTGCTTGGAGACCTCTTCGGGGCGCTCTCCCCGATCGCCGAGAAGATCGGAGACTTCCTCGGCGGCATCGACGACGCCGTCGTCGGGCTCGTCGAGCGCGTCGTCACGCGGGTGGGCGGCATCGTCCACGGCCTCGGCTGGGTGCTGGAGAACCCTTTCTCGGGCGTCCACCAGATCCTCGGTTGGGTCCGGAAGCTCGTCGGAAAGATCATCCCCGACGACGCCAACATCCTCAAGAACCTCAAGGAGCACTTCGGGGGCGACGAGATCAAGATACTCGACGCGCTGCTCGGCGCGCCACGCGCCCTCGCTGCATGGTGTGCGCGGCGTTGCTTGACAAAAGCCCTGCGCCTGTGTTCCGATAGGAGCCGTCGGCACCCTCCTCGACTCGCTGATGGGCGGGGTCAAGTCGTTCCTCAAGGGGCTAGGCCAAGACATCGGAGGCCTCCTGCGGACGATCATCGGGATGCTCGGCGGGAAGCAGCCAAGGGACGACGAGGAGGGCATCATCAAGGCCATCCTCGGCAAGGCTGACGGACTCGTGCACGCCGTCGTCGGCGGCGTCCGCGGCTTCCTCCGCTCGCTCCGCTTCAAGAAACAGCCGAGGGACGACGCGGAGGACCAGGGCCTCATCAAGACCATCCTCGAGAAGCTCAAGAAGGAAGGGGGGCTGGCCGAGCTCTTCCGGGACATCAGTGGGCTGGTTGGCTGCGTCCTCGGCCTCACCTGGTCGGTCCTGGGCGGCGTCGAGACCTTCATCCTCAAGATCTTTGGCAAGACGGACGGCGACGCGACGACGCTTCCGGCTCCGGGTGGCGTCCGCGGCCTCATTCAGTCGCTGCTCGGCACGTCCCCGCCGGCTTTTGCTGAGGTGCCGCACACGTTCGCTCTGAGCGCGTGGCCCGTGTCGATTAGGCCAATCCATCGGCATCGTCGGCAAGGCGCTCGAGAAGACCAAGGACCTGGTTGTCGCCATCCTCGGCGGCGAATGCGGGCTGGTGCGCGCCGCGCCCGCCACCCGCCACTCCCCCCCCCCCCCACCCACCCCACCCCGCCCACCTACCGCCCGCCCACGCTTCGAGCCATTTCCGTTCCGTCTTTGCAGCTGAGCTGGATCGTCGGCGACCTCGCGAACCTCATCGGCACGATTCTGCTCACGACCGGCCTGCTCCTGGGCGGCGTCGGGGGGCTCCTCTGGGGCATCTACAACGCCCTCGAGCGGTGCATCGGCCACATCCACTGCGGCATGCCGCTCTCCGAGCGCGGGCTCCTCGACATCGACATCCACCCCTGCACGATCCCGCTCATCCAGGTCAAGCTGTGCGGCGAGCGCCACGTCCACGAAAAGCCCATGGAGGAGTGAGGCGGCACGGCGGCGGCGAGCGCTGCTCCAAGGCCGCCTTCCATGTCCTTTTTTCCCCGAGTGAAAGTGACCGACCCCCAAGCGCGGCGCATTCCGCGCCGGGTGGGCGCGGCCCCACGGTCTCGCCCCGCTTTCGTTCCCTCTCCCGCGCCCCCCGCTTCCCACCCGCGATCCCCGACCGACGTGGCCGGCCGCCCTTGTCTGCTGCCAGCGCCGCTGGGCCAGCCAGTCGTCGAGTGACTCCCCTCCCTTTGCGTTGTGCACCCTTTTACGTTTGTTGGAGCGGCCGCACACCAGTCACCACTGGCACTGCTCGGTACCCCCCCTGCACATCTAAAGCCTATGTACAGACAGCTGTAAAGGTGTAAGTAAGTAGCTTTCCAGCGGCGAGAATTTATGATCGGCACCAAAACAGTGGTCTCACGGCGGACCCTCCTACTGCCAGCCAGGCGGCGCGGTGAACACAACCGCCTCGAGCGTACCGCTCAAATACGAGCCGAGGGGGGAGGGGGCGGCGGCGGCGAAGAGGCGGGAGCTGGGTCCAGTGCGCTCTGCTGCTGGGTGGGGGGGTCGGGACCCCCCCAGCAGCAGAGCTCTGCTGCTGGGGGGGTCACACCCCCCTCGCTAGCAGCAGGGATGGCTTTAGATGTGCAGGGGGTTACCGAGCAGTGTGCGGCCGCTCTTGCTGCCTGTGGTTTGCGGCCGCTCTTGCTGCCTGTGGTTTGTTGTCCTTCTTGGTCGTCCGCGCGCGCGAACCTCTCGATCCGAGAGCGGAAAGGCTAGAGTCTATCTTTACCATTTTGGATTTGTACTACTTCCGCCGCTTCGCCTTCGTCTCCTTGCTGCGCAGCAGGGTGTAGTTCGGGCCCGCCTCCGCCACGCTGTCTAGCAGCTGGGCGGCGCTCGCCATCTCGACCGCGTCGTCCTCCGGCGGAAGCTCCGCGTTGCCCGCGGCCGCCTCCCGAGCGCGCTCGTCGCGCATCCGTTCGTGGTGGGCCTGCCGACGCGCCACGAAATGTTTCTCTTCATCGTCGCTAGCCGAAAAAAGAATTCTGCAACCCCCGCGCGCGGTTCCCACCATGAGCCTCGGCTGGCTCACCGAGAGCACGCTGCTGCCGAAGCGGCCTCGAGAGATCGAGGATGTGGGCAAGGCGACCCTCGTCAATATGCGCGCGGCGCTCTACCAGAGCGAGACGGCGGCGCGGCAGCCGGAGAGTGCGCAGGCGGCGCTGCAGGCGCAGGCGCGGCGGAGCCGCCAGCGGCGGGCGGACCCACTCGCCGCCGGCTCCAACCGCGGCGTGGGCGAGCGCGACGCGAGCAGCGCCGCGCAGGAGCGTGCGGACGAGGCGCGCGCGGCCGAGGCGATGGCGCGCAAGGTTGCGCTGTACGAGGCCCTCTCGAGCGGCGAGCCGCCGGACGAGAAGGCGGCGGCCCACGCGTCGTCGGTGGTTGACTTTGAGCTCAAGCGGCTGCGCGGAGGCGACGCGCAGAGCGAGGTTGGGCCCAGCTACGGCGATGGCGGAGGAGGAGGCGGAGGAGGCGGGGGAGGAGGAGGCGGCGGCGCGGCTCCTCTCTTTAGCGGCGGCGCGAGGCAGGGGCAGGAGCTGGAGCGCCTCGCGTGGGAGGAGGCTGCCCGCCGCGAGGTTGCCGACGGCAGGGCGCGCGACGCAGAGGGCGGTGCTCGCCGCTCGCACGAGGCGATGGCGCAAGAGACGGGCGCGGCGAGGGCGTCGGCGACGGACCAGCGCGCGAAGCGGCAGCGCGCGCTCGAGGAGCGGCGTGCGACGCTGCGCCTCAAGCAGGAGCTCCGCGCGAGGGCGGGGGGGGGGAGGGGCCACGGCGGAGGGGCGGTGAGCACGGCGCAGCGGGCAGAGCACGGCGCTGTTGGCGGCGCTGCTGCCCAACCCGCCGCCTCCCAACCCGCTGCCTCCCAGCCTGCCGCCTCCCAACCCGCTGCCGCCTCCCAGCCTGCCGCCCAACCTGCGGTGGAGGACCGCTTTGCGACGGAGTGGAAGCCGCCGCCTGCGCCAGCGCATGCCCTTGCGGCACCGCCTCACCCATCCGCCTGGCCTCCTGCGCCCTCCCGCCCTCCCGCCCCGCCTCCGCCCTCCGCCTTCGCTCCGCCCGCTCGCACTTGGCAGCGCGCGCCGGGGCCGCCGCCGCCGCCCCCGCAGCCCTGCCCGGCGCCGCCCCCCGCCCAGTCCGACCTCGACCTAATGCGGGCGATGGGGCTGCCGGCAGGCTTTACGTCGGCCGTGCAGGTGGAGGCGGAGGCGGAGGCGCGGGCTGAGGCGGCGGAGGAGGCCGCGCAGCGGCATCGAGCAGCCGGCCGGTCGCGGTACGGCTATGGTTCCAGCCACCACTACACATACCAGTGAGCGTGACGGGAGGGGAGATGGAGAGGAGGGAGAACGTGATGTGTTGTGGGGCGTGCGCGACGCCTCTCCGTGCCGACAGTTTGTGCGTGCGAGGACCGATTCAAAGTGGTGTGAAGAGAGCGAAAGATGAAAAACACTCGATTACATTGGTTCGACTAGCAGAGGGGAGAACTCAACCGGCTACAACCGGCTCGGTCTGACGCCTCTCCCCGTCCAAAAAAATACCGGCGCTGGAACAAGGCGGATCCGGCTGCACACAGTATCAGTAACACAACCGCGCATGCTTCAGCTCCCTCTCCAAGCTGCATCCTCCACCCAGCCTCGCTCCACCGTGTGCACACTCACGCCACCTCGGGGCCTGCGGATGGTATCGACGGGAGCAGGCGGGGGGAGGCACCGGCCACTGCTGGCGACCGCCCTAAGAGCCGCACAACCCCCCCTCGAGGCGCCCGCTCGCCGCGCCGAACCGCGAAACGCGACGCCGCCGACCCGCCGTCCCTGCCTAGGTGTACATCGACGAGCTCGAGGGCGGCGCGCCGGCGCGCGGCAGCGGGTAGTCGAGCCACGAGGGGGGCGGCGGGCCGCCCTCGCGCTCCTCCTCTGCGGCCGCCACCTCGGCGGTCGTCGGCAGCTTCGCGCGGCACGTCGGGCACCTGCGGGGCGGCGGACATGTCACGGACGTGTCCTGGCGCGGGGTGCTCGAGACGCAAGCAGGGGCACGTGTTGTGCTTCGAGAGCCACGCGCGAAGGCACTCCTCGTGGAATGTGTGTCTGCACGGCAGCCGCACCGCCAGCGTCGAGGCGACTAGCTCCTCCATGCAGACAGCGCACCTGCGGGGCGCGTCGGGGACGTGTCGGGGACTGTCGGGGGACGCGACGAGGGGAGAGGCGTCTCCTCGTTGCGGCGACGGCGGAGGAGCGACTCTCTGCGGATCTGAGCGCATCTCGGCGAATCTCGGTCCGAGCTCGCGGCGCACGTGGTCTGGTGGTCCACGCACTGCGCGCTCACCCACACGCAGCCTCCTGCGCCGCCGCCGGCGCGCGCGGCGTCGAGCTCCTCGAGCAGCCTCTCGCCTGCGTTGGAGGGCGAGGCGTGTGTCTCGGAAGTGTCTCACCGCCCCTCGAGCGCTCGTCTCGCCGTCGGCAGGCTTCAGCATCGCCGAGGGCAGCGTGATGTCGCTCCCGGCACTCGCGGAGTCCGACATGGAGAGGGGCCACTTGTCGCCCGTCTGCACCACCAGGCAGGCCGCCGCGCCCGCCTGCTGCACCCGCCGCACCTTGTCCACGAACGAGCAGCCGCCGCGCCACGCCAGCACCACGGCGCCGGACAGCTCGCTCGCGTTCTCGAGCGGCGCAGACGCGTCGCGAGGGGAGGCGAGGACGAGCGAGCCGCTCACGCCGCTCGGCAGGTCACCCAGGTGCGTCCCAAATGACGAGGCGGTCCCGCGCATCTCGAGCGGCGGCGCGGCGGCCGCTGCTCCGCTGCCCGCGCCCGCGCCGCAGTCGGTCGCGCTCGACGCATCCATCCCTGCTGCGGCCGCCGCGCGCGCCTCTGCGGCATGCGCCGCCGCATCCCGAGGGCTCCGGTCCGGCTCGCGGTGTGAGATCTCCACCCGGACATGCGGCTCAACTTTTACCGTCTCGAGCGACTCGATGGCCGTCTCGTCGGCGGCGGCGCTGGCGTCGCCATAGTCTGCGAGGCCCTCGAGTAGGCCCGGCGCGACGATTCGCTGCAGGAGCGCGGGCACCATCGTCTCGAGCGTCGCCGTTTCCATGTCTGGACCGCTGCCACCGCCGCCGCCGCGGCTTCCAGCGGGTGCGGCACCGCGCAGCGAGGTGCCACAGTGCGGACACGTGCCGGAGCGTGGGAGGCGGAGCGGGCCGGCGTGGCACTCCTGGCACACCAGTCCCGGGTCCTGCTGTGCGTAGGCGTAGGCGGGGCCGAAGTCGCCCATTACACGTGCACACACGCCAGGCACGGCCGCACCTGTGATGGGTTTGTACCCGGGTATGTGTTAGGCTTATGGGATGGTGTGCTGATATTTCCGACTTTTGTGCGCCTGACTTGCCAACTCCCGTGGCAGCAGGAGAGCAATTTGCTTCTGAGCCCACAGTGCACTGACTGGTTGGGATGTAGCAGGTTTTCCGGCAAACAAAAAGGAAAACAGAGGTCACCAGCACTTTGCGTTTCCGGAAATTTCCAGGGAAAACAGAGGGTGTTTGGTGCTCCATTCTGGAAACTCGCGAGTTTCCCTGAGTCTGAGAGCTGGTCTGGGGCAAAATCTGAGGCAAAATTGAGGAAATCGACAAAATACCCTGGCGGTCGTGTATATGTGTATACACATGTGTATTCTGTGTATATCCTTCCGCTGCCGGCGCGGAAAACGAAAAGTATGGCGACCGGGCTCGACACACAGCGTGGTCTCGCGCCGTGAAGGGGCCTAAGGGTACGAGAGCTGTTTATACATATATGTTTTGCTTGTGAGTACAAGGAGGAATGGATCCATTAGTTGGCGCTGTGGGTTGCTGCGGCTGCGTCTACAGCGCGCCCTCTGCTGCTGCACGGAGCAGATCCCGGACCGCTGCCTGTTCTACTGCTGCCGGAAGAGCGAGGGCAAGAGAGAGCGGCAACGTGTTAATCATTACAAAGAAACAGGCTCCTCGCAGGTGCATGCCAAGCGGTCGTGGGCTCTCAGGTAGGCTCTGGGGTGCTCTGGGGTGCTCTGGGGCCACTCGGGACCGCTCGGGACCGCTCGGGACCGCTCGGGACCGCTCGGCTTCGCTCGGCCTCGCTCGGGGGCGTGGCTGGGACATTTGCGGCCCGCCTCAGGCTGGCTGGGCTGCACGGCTGGGCGGCGCGGAGGTGCTGCAGTGAGAAGAAATAGTAAACTTCTCATGAGATTAACAGCAAACACAGCAAAGCACTAAGGAAACTGCGCCGCGATGTGCGGCGGGCACACCGGCCACGGGCCAAACACATCATACCTAGGTCCCTTCATACGCTCCTGGAGCCCAACCATGTGTGCCGCGATCTTCATGACCGCGGCAAGCAGGGTGACGAGCCACGCCACGTAGTACACAGAGCCATACGGTTGTCCACTACCTGGCCAATGAGGTGCTCCACACGCCCACGGTAGTGCTGCACCGTCTTGTCCGTTGTTTCTCGAGGGACAGGTTCCGGCCCTTCCATTCTGTGATGATCTGCCGCTGCCCGACGTAAGCCTTGTCCCCAAGACCATACTCCCATATGGCTTGATCCGCGCCTGCAGGAAGCGGTCTTCTTGGAAGATGCGGGCGTCATGTCTGACGCCTATGTGCGGCCCCGTGTAGCGCGTTGGGACGGCTCGGGACGGCTCGGGACGGCTCGGGACGGCTCGGGACGGCTCGGGACCGCTCGTCGCTCGGGTGCTTCCGAACATTGCTTGCTACTCCGTTGTGACTGAGCATGCATCCAGGAGTGTCAGAGACCCTTACACAGCATTGGCTTGGGAGGCGGCGCACTGTCAGTGTTTCTTGTAATGATCCTATGTATGATTGATCCAGGAGCAGGACATCTGTGTTGTGTGTACTGGTGTGACAGATCTTTTTATCGGACTCAGAGAGCGCCGAAGTCACGTTTAGGTCTTTTGAGAGAGATTTTTGTTGTTGTTGTTGAGATTTTTAACAACACCAAGAGAGATTTTTAAAGACCAACAAGAAATCACGACTCTCACAGTGATTTGGGCTCGGCAGCTTCATGTTAGCCCTCAGCCGAAGCTGGGGCCGGTCCGTAGCCGAGAGAGCCCGCGCCGATGAGATCGACGCGGTCGGGGGGGCCTGCGGAGAGGCCAGCGAGTTGGCGATCGCTGTCTTCCAACACCAAACAACTCTAACACTCATGTGCGACCGTGCAAGTGTCGAGCGATTCCGTGTGTGTGCGAGTCTCGCTGGCGAACCCGCTTATTTATAGCAAAGAGGGGGTACGGTAGGATCCTTAGGGCGCAGCCACCCCGCTCAACGCAAAACGCAGGCCGGGGGGGACCCCACCCACTCTGCACATGCTGCAGCTATCTCGCCGAGCCGCGTCGCGCCTACGAGGACCGCTGCCCGCGCGGTATTCGACTGCTGTCGGCGAGGCCGTCGCACCGTCGAGCCCTGGCGACGCCGTCGAGGCGGTGGCAGCGTCCGCGGCAGAGTCGGCGGCAGCAGAGGTGACAGCCACCGCCGACAGCGCCTTCGCAGACGCCCTGGTGCCGGCGGCAGTCGACGCTCAGCTGGGCTTCTGGCCGTCGGATCTGGCGCTGCGCCTCGTGGACGCTGTCCACGGGGGCCTGGACCTGCCGTGGTGGGCAGCCATCGCGGGCTCCGCTGTCGCCGCCCGCACGGCGCTGCTTCCGCTCTCCGTGTATAGCCTGCGGCAGACGACGCGGATGCAGGCGATGAAGGTGCCGCTGGCGCATATCATGGCGCGAGGCCAGGCGGGCGAGGACCCGGCGGTGATCCAGGCCGAGATGGCCGCGCTCTACGCTGCACACGGCACCTCTCCCGCGCGCATCTTCCTGCCGGCGCTCGCGCAGGCGCCCGTCTTCATCTCCTTCTTCTGGGGGCTGCGCAACCTGGCGGAGGTGCGGCCGGGCGCCTCGGAGGGCGGGGCGCTCTGGTTCCCCGACCTCGGCGCCTCCGACCCCACCTATGCCCTCCCCCTCCTCTCGACCGGCTCGGCGGTCGCGCTGCTGCTGCTCGCGATGCCTCCTCCTCCGCCCGGCGCGTCGGCGGCGGAGGTGCAGCAGCAGCGGAGCATCAAGCTGGTGTTTGGCGGGCTGACGCTCGTCTCGCTCCCGGTCGCCCTCTCCATGCCGGCCTCCGTCCTCGTCTTTTGGTGCTGCAACAACGGCTTCTCCATCCTGTACACGGGCTCGCTCAACCTCGTGCCCGGCCTCAAGGACGCACTGGCGGGGCCGCTGCCGCCCGCCGCGCAGCTGGTGGCCTCCTCCACCCCGGCCGCCGTCGCGACGCCCTCGCTCGGCGGCCCGCCCGGCGGCGAGACCATCGCCGCCGCGCAGGAGGCGGCCGTCTCGTCCCTGCTCGAGCTGGCGGCGCAGCTCGAGGCGGCGGGCAAGCGCGACGAGGCGGTGGAGATGGCGACGAGGGCGCACGCCCTGGGTGAGGGGGCACTGGGCGCAGAGCACCGCAGCACTCGCCGCGCTAGCGAGAGGCTGCGCCAGATGGGGGGAGGAACAGAAGGGCCGTCGTGACGGCCTGCGTCAAACGCTCACACCCTCGCGCTGCTGCCACAGTGGCCCACCGTGCGCTCTATCTGGCCCCGGGTCAAGAGGAGATTTTTAGTATGATCAAACAAATCTAAAACTCATTGTAGCGCCGGGCCTGTGAGCTGCGGTGTCGCTCTCTCTCCGCTAGCTCCCGCTCTGCCGTCTGCGGCTTGCGCCCGGCGCGAGAGAGACTCTCGCGGCTCTCTCGGGGATTTTCGGCATTCGGGGGGGGCGCGCGGTCGCCGGTCCCGGACGAGGACGGACGACGTCCGATCTCCGACGCGCGTGGGCCGTGGCGCGTGGGAGCTCCGGGGCTGTCGTGTGCTTTCTCCATGCACACATGCACAGTTGCACATGCACACATATATGCACATGGGGACATGGGACACAATGGACATGGACATGGGGACATGGACATGGACATGGACAAGTGTGTGCACATGTTGTGCTTGTGGCTGCGGGGGGTAGGGTTGCCTAACGTTAGTAGGAGCTGAACAGTGTTGCTAGTGTCAACAGTAACAACAGAACAACAGTGGGGCTCCCCCCAACAACAGTCGCTATAAATAACGTTATAGGCCGACTGTCTGAACACAACAGTCAACAGTAAGGAAGGCCTGGCAGTGACCCACGACGATCTCTAGTGTCCCGCAGTGCGGGTAATACCCGAAAATACCCGGAAACCCCCAGGTATTTACTATTTTCGGGGTTTACCCGGATTTTTTGCCATTTTCTGTATTTACTGGTGTATGCACTATATGCTGACCACTGAACATGACAGTGTAAGTAGAACACAACAGTAACAAACAGTGACAGCCGATCGATGGGCTGGGGTGAACCACTTGAACAACGTTGAGGATTTCAGCCAACAAATAGCGGGTTGGCTCGTTGTGCGAGTATATGGGACACGATGTCTCAAATATGAGGGGTTTTGACTCCTACCGGCTCCTGACGCTATCCCTGGCAGCTCTAATGACCAGGATCAGTAGTGCTATGATAGAGGCTGCCCATACTAGCGCAGGAGCTGCCACACTCGCCCGGACCGTCCCCCTCTGGGGCCGGTTCCGCAGCCCGCGAGAGCCGACAGCGGGGCCGTGCCGCGGGTGCCTACTGCCGAGTGCCACAAACACTGCGCCGTCCCGCCACCACCTACAGGCTGTCTTGTGTGATGGTTGGGATGTCCAAACGCCACCATCTTGGCTCTTGCGACCTCAAACCCGCGAGCTGTATGGGTGGTCCTGACGTCGACAGACGCCCGAGGACCACGGTGAAGCTGAGCCGGAACGCGTCGACAAGTCTCGTCTGAGCCCGTGGCGGTCGCCGGCTGAGTCGCCGTGCACGGCCCGGTACCTCAGGCGTCACCTCCGCAGCCTCAGGTCTCAAACTCCACCACCTCCGCCAGGACGCCGTCGGTGGCACGCTCGGCGGCGAGTTTGTGGCAGCTCCACAGCGAGCGCGGCATCGAGCCTATTCGGTCTGGTCGGTTAGGCGCACTCCCTGGGTGCCAGGGAGTGCGCCGAACGCGCGAGCGGTGCGTCCTGGCAGCCCGCGCTGGCTGCGGAGCTGCCACAAACTCGAGACGCTTTTTTGGGACATTTTCGACGCTTTTGTCCCATATACTCGCACATGCCGGTTAGCGCAACTGTCGTCCTAATAGGCCCCAAAAATTAAAGTTAGGCATAGAACCCGCGGGGGGGGTCCGGGGACCACCGGGGAGCGGGGGGGTGGGAGGCCGGCGGGGCCGGCGGGGGTACCCCCCCCCACAGCGTGTGTCGAGTGTGCGACGTATGGACTATGGTGCTCCGTAGTGGTGACTGGTGTGCGAGCACATCACACAAATTCTAGGTGTACACGTTAGTCCGTTACGGCTTTACGACCACGAAGCACGATTTTAAGTTGAGAGACCCTACGGGCCGACCGTATAGTCCGTACACCGCTGCGCGAATATCTCCGCCCGCGCCGATTGTTCATCACTTCTCCCGCGCCGCGAGGGCGCACCGCACAAGCGTCACCCTCTGTCCGCCGCCGCTGAGGGGCTGCACCTCAAGTGTGTCCCCGCCCAAACCAGCCCGCCCTATTGCGCCTTTGCAAAGCCCGGGTCCTTGCCGCTCTCGTCCATCGCGTACTCGCCCTTGACGTAGCCGCCAAGCCCGTCCGTCTCGACGCCGGTGACCGACGACTTGGGCTCGGGCAGCACCTCTCCCTCGCCGAAGAAGGCGAGCGCGTCTCCGCCAACCTTCGCCTTCAGCTCCTCGCCCGCCTCGGTCCCCATCTGGGAGGGGCGAGAGGGAGGGGGCGGTGAGGGAAGGCGGCGGCGAGGGAGGGGGTGGCGAGGGGGTGGCGAGGGGAGGGGAGGGAGGGAGGGAGGGAGGGAGGGAGGGAGGGAGGGAGGGAGGGAGGGAGGGAGGAGGGGTGGCGTGTGTGTGCAGCGGGGGAGAGCGGCGGGTGGGAGTGCGGTCTCGCCTTGGCAGCGTCCGAGAGCGGCCCGGTGCGCGAGGTGCGCAGCACCGTGGTGCCGTCCACCTTGGCGATCAGGCCCTCGAAGCGGAGCTGGCCTGCGGCGGCAGAGGCGGCGGCAAGGGGGTGAGGAGGGGGGAGGGGGGTGAGGAGGGGTGAGGGGGGGGGAGGGGGTGAGAGGGGTAAGGGGGGGGGGGGGGGATGGGTTAGGCGGAACTCCCCTCTTCCCTGTTGTCCCTCCCGGCGGGGCGGGGGAGGGGGCGGGCGCGCCGTCGACAATCTTTGCCTGGCCCGCGATTGGCGTGCGGCAGTTGCCGTCGAGTGCGGCGAGGAAGGCGCGCTCGCAGTCGACGGCGACCTTGGTCGGCTCGTGGTTGAGGGCGCCGATGTAGCGCGACATCTTCTCGTCCTTCTCCCGGATCTGGATCCCGATCGCCCCCTGCGCCACCGCCGGAAGGCAGGTGTCCCACTCGAGCACCGCAGTGATGTGCTCCTCGAGGTTCATGCGGTTGAGGCCCGCCTTGGCGAGCATGGTCGCGTCGACGATGCCCTCCTCCAGCTTCTTGAGCCGCGTCTGCACGTTCCCGCGGAAATTGACGCACTTGAACGTCGGGTTGATTGCGTACAGCTGCGCCTGCCTCCGCAGCGACGCCGTCCCAATCACCGCGCCGTCGGGCAGCTCCTGCGGCAGCTTACCGCTCGGCGAGATCCAGGCGTCGCGCGTGTCCTCGCGCGGCAGGTTGCACGGCAGGATCGTCCCGGGCACGAGCCACGTCGGCACGTCCTTCATCGAGTGCACGCAGCAGTCGACGTCGCCGTTGAGCAGCGAGACGTCGAGCTCCTTTGTGAAGAGCCCCTTGCCGCCCACGTCCTTCAGCGCCTTGTCGAGCACCATGTCGCCGGTCGTCTTGATCACCTTGATCTCCACCGCATCGTCCGCGCCCAGCTCGTCCGGGAAGGCCTCGGCCAGCCGCCGCTTTGTCTCGTACGCCTGCGCCAACGCGAGCGGCGAGCCGCGCGTGCCGAGCTTCACGATCGACATGTCGATCGCGCAGCTGCGCGAGCCGAGCTGGGCCGCGGCGGTCTGCTGCGGCAGCGGCGCGCCGACGAAGTAGGCGCTCGCGCCGCAGGATAATATGCTGAGCATGGCGAGCTCGCGGATGGGTGAATGAGGGCCAAATATTTCTTTTCTGTGTTTCTTCTCTCCTCTCTTCTCTCTCTGGCCCTCTCTCTCTCTCTCTCTCTCTCTCTCTCTCTCTCTCTCTCTCTCTCTCTCTCTCTCTCTCTCTCTCTCTCTCTCTCTCTCTCTCGCTCGCTCGCACGCCCTCACGCGCTTACCGCGCAGCACGCGCACTGCACAGCACACATAGTCGCTCGCGTTGCCTCCACCCTCAAAGACATT
>NW_005200738.1:130041-194005 GCF_000372725.1 Emiliania huxleyi CCMP1516 | reverse complement strand
CTCTCTCTCTCTCTCTCTCTCTCTCTCTCTCTCTCTCTCCCTCCCTCCCTCATTCCCTCCCTCCGTCGCTCCCTCTCTCCCTCCCTCTCTCTCTCGCTCCCTCCCTCCCTCTCTCTCTCTCTCTCTCTCTCTCTCTGTGTGTGTGTGTACAGCGCCCACACACGCACACACGCACACACGCACACGCACACGCACGCACGCACGCGCACACACACACACACACACACACACACACACACACACACACACACACACACACACACACACACACACACACACGCACGCACACACACACACACACATGCATGCACAGACACAAACAGCCCCTTCCCTTCCCCCTCAAGACCTCTTCCACCACAGGATGCACCTCTAGTGAGGCCCGCATAGTATGTGGGAGACTCCTGCCGCTGCCCCTGCCACCCCTGTGTCAGTGTGCCTGTGGTTGCGAGAGACTGTCAGTGAGAAGCTGGAGGCAGGTCGCTAGACTGAGATGAGACCGCCAGTGGAGTTGGGAGTCCACCGTGCACCGCGCTGCAAGCCTGTCGTGTCCCTTGTCAGGAGCAGGAGAGCCCCACGCGGAGCCGTCTGGCTGTCTGCAGAGCCCCCGCGGCGCGCGGGCACGCCTGGTCCTCTCGCGGCGGCGAGGAGGAAGCGAGTGCCGAGAGCAGTGTCAATCCTGTGTGCGAGGGGGAGGGAAGATACTTATGCTCGTAGTGGGAGGTGTAGATGGCCGGGATCAACCACCTGCACTCGGATGAGCCGCAGCCTAATCTCCGCCGTCGCTGCAGCAGGCAGCAGCTTGCCAAAGGAGCCGCCGGTCGTCGACTTGCCGTTGACCTAGGTGATGAAGTCGCCAACGCAAAGACCGGCGGTGTCGCCAGCGCCACCCTCGACCACGTTGGTGATTTGGTGGTTGTTGGGGTCGACAGAGATTCCAAGCGTCCCGCCCTTGCGTTTGAGCGTCACTGTCAGGGCGCGCTTCTTCGCGCCAGAGGAGCCGCCAGCCTCGTCGTCGGCGGTACTCCGCGCCCGCTTGCGTTGGGGAGCAGAGTACGCGGCCGGTGTGATCAGTTTAAGCGCCTCGTCAAACTTCCAGCCGGCCTGTTGATCACGTGGCACGTAGACTCCTTCGTCGGAGGGGAGGTTGAGGTCGAGGAGGCCGAGCACCGACTCCATGTGGTACGGGGCGGAATCGTCGACGTTGTACTTGAAGGTGTAGACGCCGTCCGCGCCCGACTTGGCGTAGAAGTTGCAGTGGATCTTATAGTTGGCTGCCTTAGCCTCGTCGAACGGCACGGGGAGATAGGTCCGCACAGAGGTCCCCCTCTTGCCGCCCGACTTGCAGAGCATCTGCTGCACGCGGCCGCACCACCAAGCATTGATGTGCAGAGGGCCTGGTAGATGACTGGACCAAAGCACTGCACACCGGAACCAAACACTGCATGCACTTGCTCGCTTCCGGCCCCGCTGTGCTCTTGGAATGCAGCGTTGCACGGCACAGGCAGTGCGGCAAACGCTGGATGCTCGGTCATCATCGCCTCCGTGCTTGTCCCTGCAGCCATACTGCGTCAGTTAGCACTGTAGGCGAGAGCACGCCGAGCACCGCACTCGTTGCAGCTGCCGAGGGTTGCACGCGTAACTGCTGTGGCGCGATGTTTGTTCTCGGTATGAAAGAATTTTACAAGAAAACTCCCTATGAATTCAAGAAGCGAAGAGCCGAACGCTACCGCGGAGCACAGAAAATCACGCGCACCAACTACAATTAGCGGATAGAAGAATTTGGCCAATCGTGAAATCTACTCAGAGCGGTGGTTGAGGCCGATTGCCTCAACTGTCAACCACGTGGTTGACAGAGGCCTCAACCCTCAACCAAGTGGTTGACAGACCCCTTCAACCCCTCAACCACGCGGAATGGCTGTTCACACCCCCCGCGCAAAGGTCTGAACACACATTCTCTGTGAACCATCCATGTCGTCTTCTTTAACGCCTGGATGCTGCATCACACCTCCCATTCACGCACGTAGCTGAAGCAAGTATCGTAAAAACGGCGCGTCGAAGGCCCCCGCACGGGGGGATCCCGGCCGACGTCATGGTCGTCCGCGGACGCGGCCCTCCGTCTCCGGAGACATTACCGAACTCAAAACTGCTTACCAAAGCCAGATACGAGCTCAGCTCAGTGAGATCTAGCAGCACATACCCTCAGTATCCAGAATAGCAAAGTCTGAAAAAGTCGGTCCGACCGCGCAGAGCGGTCTGGCTGTCTGCAGAGCTTCCGTCCGAGCCCTGAGAAATGTCGGAGGCATGTCGGCCCATGTTCGCGATTTTGATGGCGTTGCCCTTATTGCACGTGAAACAGACCGCGCCGGCCACCCACCCTTGTTCCCGGAGGCCAACTCGAACAGGTTTGAGCAATGGCCGCCTTCCATGCTCTCGATCCATGCTCGACACGTCCGCCCGCCATCAAGTTGTACGATGAAAAATGCAGCAGGAACTTAGTTGCCTCGAAGGCCGCCCTGCTCGAAGGCCGCCCTGCTCTCGGCATTGTGTTATTGACTGATAGCACTGTCTGATCCAACCAGAAAGAGCCGTCGAAGAGCCGTCGAGAGCTACATGAGACCCAAGTCGTCATGATGTACCAGAAAACGAAACTAGCGCCAAAATTGAGATCTCAGGATTGACATTAATTTCTCGCGCCTGCTTTCGCTGCTTGAGGCTCGCCAAACAGATACTGCGTCTATGGCCGTGTGCAACGTCAAGTCGTTATATAACCGCGACAAGACCATCGCGCCAACCGCGACTCTGTTGCTTTTATGCGGCAGCATTCACCGTGACTCTTGCCGTGAATGGTTAGTGACCGCAATACTACGCCGTGAGCTGAGCTTCACCAGCCGTTTATCTTCCTTCCCTTGCCTTCTCTTGCCGTCCGTTCTCTGTGCGCATTCCACTGCATGCATGCGGCATCACAAGCGTCTTCTGCCGGGCGCGCATCTGAACTCGTACCTGGTAGGCCATCGCTTTGCTGAAGGATCAGGCGCCTGAATGGCGACAGTGAGCGTCTCCTACTTATGGATTGCGCTCAAGGTACGAGGACCGCAAGAGCGCGCCGCAGGCGAAGCGATTTTTTTGGCGGCAGGGCTGTTCCAATCTTGTGATCACGCGCGAGCCTGTGAATACGCCCCGGAGGCCTCAACCCCCAACTAAAGGGTTGACGGGGGGTCTCAACCGTCAACCAGATGGTTGAGGGGGGGCCTCAACCCTCAACCCGTCAACCACCCCTCTGAGCAGAGTGAAAGCCCGCGAAGCGTTCACCGTCGTCCGAAGCGCCGCAAAACATGATAGCTGGGCTCATAAGTCCTCCTGTCGAGTCGCCTGGGCAAGAGTCCGATAACGACAGCTTGCCGGGTCAGGGCTACACGTCCAGCCACGCATCGAGTGACGACGAGCAACCAGCAATCCTGCTCCTCGACGACAGCTTATCGTCCTCGCATGCCAATCAGAGAAGGCAGGCAAGCCATCCCAGTCGACCCACAGCGATCCCACGGCTGAAGATCCTGGCAAATATTGCGCTATCGCTAGTTGTTGCGCCCTGCGAACGACTACGGTGTGCCTTGCAACCCACGGCCGCTCAAGCCGGTGTGTGAGCACTTGAGCACTTGATACAGTTCCGGACGGGCATTAAGAACCTCTAACGTTAAGAACCTGAGGCTGATATTTCGGCCGGATCCCTAAGAACTCCCTAAGAACCTGAGGCTGGGCGATGCTGGGTTCTATACTACAACCATCGATGTGACCGAGACTCGCGAGCGCGGCATCCCATGCAACACACATACAAGGTTCACACAAACAACGAAACGACGCGCGAGCGCGCAACAGTCCAACATATCGCGATATCGCGGCCGCAGCCGCAGGGGCAGCTCACGGCAGCGAATGACTCTCTTGTCACGCCATGCGAACTTACTGTTCCAAACTTCCAAACTGTTTTGAACCCAGTGCGTGTTGAATTTTAATCGAAGCCGAAACGGTTTAAAAAACCATCCACCCGGTTAAGAACCTGAGGCTCGGCCCCCGACGGACCGCAAACTTAGCTAAGAACCTGAGGCTGGGCGAAATTCCTGTGCGTTCTTAATGCCCGTCCGGAACTGTAGGGTCGATTCCGCATGGTACGGGACCCCTCGATCGTCTCGCCCTCCCTCACTGGTGTGTTCATTGGGGGGGGTCATAACAAACACGGTGCAGGATCGAGGTGCACGCTGCCGAAGCAGTGTCGTCCCCTCTCTCCCCGACGGCGATGGCGGTGTGACCGATCGAGTGTGTCTTTATTCAACGCTCGGTGTGCGTGGCAGGAACGACAACGATAGTGGTGGCGCAACTTCGCCGAACGCGTTCACTGCTTGAAAAGGCTGCACAGAGCGCAGTATGAGCTCGGGCGTTGGTCCATTCAGACTGCTGGGGCAAATGCATACGCCACAACCACGCTCCAGACCGCGCTGCTGATCCGGCACGAATTGGAGGACCTCGTGCCTCTCGGCTTCTCTTAGGGGGAAGGGAGCAGACAGGTCGCTGATTCATGCTCAAATGCCCACCGCGTATCTTCAAAACAGCTGCCGCTGGCATCCGCCGTGGACTAACGAAAACTGCGATCTCAGTGCCCACGCAAAATTTTCTCTGCGGGGCTACCGCCCCGCACCCTGCCTGGGATGAATTCACACCTCTCAGCTGCTGTTCACACCTGGAAAACTCATCGGATTTGGGCCACTTGTCTGGGCGACCCCGGACCCTTGGCGGACGATCATGGTGCCCCCCCGGACCCCCCACGTGTGGGGGCCTTCGAGCCTTAGCTAAGATACGCGCCCACACGTGTCGGTGGTCATTTTTGACCCACTTTCCGGGGTTTGCCGGGCGGGCGGGCGGGCGGGTCTTCCACTTTGCCACACGCCTTAAAAAGAAAGAAAGAACACGGACAACCCAAGGGAGGGAGGGGAAGACGGCACGCCGCCAAGTACAATTCTTTTTAATGCCCGCATCAGGCTTGCGGTGTGGCCCCTATTAGCCGGCGCGAACCTCACCGCCGCCGATGCCTCGCGTCGCTCGCGTCGCCGCGCTGCTGCTGCTCTATTGCGCGTCCGCCGCGGCCGGCCGGCCCGCAGTGCCACTGCTCTCTCGGCTGCGCGCTGATCGGCAGCAGCAGCAGCAGCAGCCGCCGCTGCCGCCACGCCGGCCGGGCCCGCTCCGCCGCCCCGCCCCGCCGCAGCGGTCGCCGGCCTACCCGGTCCCGCTGCCCGCCATCAACGGCACCGCCGGCGCGGTGGCCGCGGTCCTCATCGCGCTCAGCTCCAACTGGGTCGTGTACGAGCGCCTGAGCTGGCTGGTGACTGCGCTCGGCCGGTGGAGCGTCGGCGCCGTCCGGACGCTCTTCGTGCGGACGCTGCACTTCCCCCCGACGGTGACGCTCGTGACGATGCGCGGCCTCATCGCCACCGACGACGAGATGCGGACCGGCCTCTCCTACGCGATGCTCGCGCCCGAAGCGGTCGCTGCGCCGGAGAGAGGCGCGCGGAGGGCGCCTCGGCAAGCTGGGCGGAGCTGGTCGGGCCTCGGCTGTAGGCGCCGGCCGAGGTGCGCGGCGAGAGCCTCGTCAACCTGGGCCGCTTCGAAAAGGCGCTGGACAGGGCCTTCTCCATGCCCGGCGCGCGAGCCGTCGCTCTTCTGATTGACTCGCCAGGAGGGTCGCCCGCGCAGTCGTCGCTCCTGCACCGCAAGCTGCTCGCGCTGCGCCGCCGCCACCCTCGCGTCAAGCTGCTCGCGTTTGTCGAGGCGAGAGACGCCGCCCAGACAGCCCCACCCGCCCCTCGACACGCCCTCGAGACACACCGCCTTCGACACACAGAAACACACCGCCCAACCACACACACCGCCCACACACACCGCCCAACCACACACACCGCCCACACACACCGCCCAACCACACACACCGCCCACACACACAGAAACACACCGCCCAACCACACACACCGCCCACACACACCGCCCAACCACACACCGCCCACACACACCGCCCAACCACACCGCCCAACCACACACCGCCCACACACACCGCCCACACACACCGCCCAACCACACCGCCCAACCACACCGCCCACACACACCGCCCAACCACACCCCGCCGCACCGTCCGAGCTGCCCCGCGCCGAGACGCCCTCGAGACGCACACGGCTCGCGTCGCCCTCGAGTCGACCGCCCGCGGTGCAGGACTCGGCGGCGTCGGGCGGCTACTACATCGCCTGCGCCGCCGACGAGATCGTCGCGGACGCAAACTCGATCGTCGGCTCGATCGGCGTCATCTCGCGCGGCTTCGGCTTCGTCAAGTCGCTCAAGAAGAAGGGCGTCGAGCGGCGAGTCCACGCGGCGGGCGACTCCAAGTCGGGCGAGCGACCCCGGCCCCACACCTCCACACACCTCCACACCCACCCACCCACCCACCCACCCACCCACACACACACACACCTGAACAACCCCACACCCGGCCCAGCCCACCCCGCACCCCGCCCCGCCCCGCACCCGTATCCCGCACCCGTGCCTCGTCCGCGATCCCTCTCCCGAGCCACCCCGCGCCCGACACCCTCCCCAGGCCTCGACCCGTACCTGCCGATGCGCTCCGCCGACCTGGCGCGGCAGCGGCGGCTGCTCAAAGAGCTGCACGCCAACTTCATCGGCGCGGTGCAGGCGGGGCGCAAGGGCAGGCTCAAGCGCGACGAGGCGGCGCTCCTCTGCTACAACTCGACCGAGCCGCGCCTCTTCGCCTCGCCCGGCCGGCGCACCCTCGCGAGGATGGCACAGAGAGGGGACGGGCTCTTCGACGGGTCCGTCTACTCGGGCGCCGTCGCGCAGGCGCGCCCCGCCCCGCCGCCGACGAGGACGCCAGGCCCGCGACTCGTCCGTGACGCGGCCGTGGCATGTCTCTGCGCAGGCGCTCGGCCTCGTCGACGGCGTCGGCGAGATGTCGACCGAGCTGCAGCGCCGGTACGGCCGCGCGGTGCGCGTGGTGCGCGTCGAGCCCGAGGCGCCCGTCGACTACCGCAGGCTGCTGCGCTGGTTCCTCTGAGACGCGGCGGCGGCGTCAGGGCGGCGCAGGGCGGGCGCGTGGCGCCGGGCGCGACACGCACACACTCGCGGGGAAGCGTCGATCATAAGCGGGTTCGGGACGCGCACCGGGCTGCACCGGGTCCTTGCAGGGGCCTTCCCTTCTTTAAAGAAAGAAAACATCTTTTGCACGCGCGACGCGGCGTCTCGTTGTGTACACTTTAGGAACTGTTAGAAGTTAGAACTCTGAACTCTGTGAGATCCCCGGCACTACGGTCTACGCGTCTACCACTAGCCACTATACACGTACACCCGGATTTCTTTTTGCGTTTTGGCGAAAAACACGCTACTCTCCCCCCCCTTCCCCGTACCCCTTTTTGGGCACCCCTTTGGCGTGGCGCGCCTCTCCCCCAGCTCTCGGTATCGCGTACTGCACGAGGGACGAGGCTACCGTGGGCCCCGCCTGCGCGCTGGGGGTTCCCTGCCCTGTCGCGTGTCGGGAAGCCTAGCTCTTAACCTGGGGTCGCTACCTACCAATGGAGGGCCCGGGGCCTGGAAGGGGGGGGAGTTCGCCTTGAAGTGTCGAATCGCCTACCATCCGTACACCCGGATTTTTGCCTTGGAATCCTCATATCTTAAAACTAGAGACCCCACGGTGCACGGAGAAAAACATCTCTCTCTGCACGGACCACCGCGGCGGCGCACCGGACACAACAGCACAACACAAGGACCGGGAGATACAGGCTTTTAACATCTAGGCTTATCTGAGGTTAAAGAAAGAAAGAGAGAACACAGACAACGCCCAAGGGAGGGATGGGAGGACGGCACGCCGCCACTACACAGGGATTTTAGGGAGAGGCCGAGAGGGGTGTGATGCGCTAGCCGTCGCCCAGCCACCCTTGGGCGTCCGCCTCCGTCCTCTTCCTATCTCTCTTCGCAGTCTCTCGCCGATTCTCGCTGCAACCTTCATGCCACCCCACGCGGTCGTCCCCACTCTCGTCGTTCTCTCTCTTGTCGCTTCTAAAAGAAAGAAAGAAAGAAAACAGACAACCCAAGGGAGGCCGAAGAAAGAAAGAAAGAAAACAGACAACCCAAGGGAGGCCGAAGAAAGAAAGAAAGAAAACAGACACCTCAAACGAGGGATAAGGCACACCAAAATCTTTTTTGCCGGCCGCTGAGGTAAGCGCGGTAAGCGCCTCGTTGACTCACTCGAACGACGATGCCAAAGGAGGAGGGCCACTCGGCCGAAGCGATGTTCGCGATGCTCGCCTTCTCGGCTTGCTCAAGCTCTCTGCTTCTCATCAACAAGCTCGTCATCCACTACATACCAATGCCGTCGTTTGTCTCGACCGCACAGTTTGCTGTGTGCACCATCTTCATACTGGGGCTGCGAATCACCGGAGCGGCCGAGGTGGACGGATTCGAGTGGGAGAAGGTCAAGCCTTACCTCTACTACACCATCATGTTTGTGTGCACCATCTATTGCAACATGAAGGCCGCCGCCGCCCGAGCAGGGCCCAGCCCACACAGCCGCTCACATGCTCCCCTCGCGCCACAGGCGCTGCAGTACTCGAACATCGAGACGATCATAGTCTTCCGCTCCTGCGTCCCCCTCGTCGTCTCGCAGCTCGACTACCTCTTCCTCGGCCGCCAGCTGCCCTCGCCGGCGTCGACCGGCGCGCTGCTCGTCCTGGTCGCCGGCGCGGCGGGGTACGTCCTCTCCGACGCGGCCTTCAAGCTCAACGGGTGGAACGCGTACTCGTGGGCGACCGCCTACTTCTTCATCATCTCGGTCGAGATGGCCTACGGTACCTCTCCTCGACCCAACACCGCCGCGCCTCCCTCGCGCCTCCCTCGCGCCTCGCGACCCCTCTCCCTCCCCAGGCAAGCACATCGTGGGCCCGCACCTCAAGTTCAAGTCGCTTTGGGGGCCGACAATATATACAAACGCGCTCGCCGTGCTGCCGATGCTCGCCGTGGGCGCTCGCCATTGCGGCCGCCCCGTCCCCCCCCCTCTGAGCGTGAGAGGAAGCCAGGCGGGTGGTTGCGTAGGTCTCCTCTCGAGCGAGGCGTCGCGTGCAGACAGCGCCGTCTGGAGCGGCACCCGCCTCCTCCTCCTGCCCCCTCGCCCCTCGCGTGCAGACAGCCTCTCCACCGCCGCGCTTCTGAACAGGCAGCACCCTGCTCCTCCTCGCCGTCTCGTGCATCATCGGCGCCACTCTCCTCCTCCCTGGCTCGTGAGGACCGTCCCGCACCGCACACCCGTGACACGTCCGCGACACGTCCCACAGGCACCGCCATCTCCTTCTTCGGCTGGTACTGCCGCTCGCTCGTTACCGCCACTTGCTACACGGTGCTCCGCCCGCAGGCGAGAGGCTCTTCTCTCGGCCAATCTCGGCTCATCTCGACTCCTCTCGGCGGAGGTGCTCGGCGTCGCAAACAAGATGCTGACCGTGCTCGCAAACTTGCTGCTGTGGGACAAGCGCGAGACTAGCCGAGATGCGCCGAGATGCGCCGAGCGTGCTCCAGCATCGCCTCGCCCGGGCATCGCTTCGGCGCGGGGCATCGAAGACCAACCTGTCGGCCAACGGTTGCAGGCACGCCTCTCCCGTCGGCATCGCTTGCCTGCTCGTCTGCCTTGCCGGCGCGACCGCCTATAAGCAGGCGCCGCCGCGGCCAGACGGCACCGACATTTGGCTGCATTCCGCCCTCCAGTCGCCTGCCGCGCGCCGCACCGCCGCCGTCGGCAGCGCTGTGCTGCTGCTGGGGGGCGCGGGCACGGCGTTCGTGGCGGGGCGGCAGCCGCAGGCGGGCTCGACGGCGGTGGGCGTGTCCGCCGCTCCTCTGGCGCACCCGCCGCCGCACCCGCACCGAGAGAAGCTCAAGGCGATGCGGCAGAGGCAGGGCCGGGCAAACTCGACCCACAGCCACAGAGGGAGGCCGGGGCCCCACCCTCACCACCCTCCCAGCCCTCTGGCGCCGGAGGCTCGGTCGGTCATGGAGGCCGCGGGAGGGGCGGAAAGGGACCGGCGAGGTCTCTGAGTCCTGCCGGCCCGCTCCGTCCGTGCGGGCGCGTGCGTGCGTGTCGGTGTCGTGTGAGAATCACCGTGTGTGTGTGTCTGGGCGTCAGTCTCTCCTCTCTAGTCTCTTCGGCTTCGCTCCCCCCCGCGCCCCGCGGGCCCGCGGTCCTTGACGTCGCGGCCGCGGGTGAGGTACACAGTGGGCTCTAATACACTGATGCGAGCTACGGCTCTTATCGAGACACACCGTCAGTGAGAGACGAGCAGAGACCCACCGCACCCCCCCGCCCGCCGCGCCCCCCGCGGCACGTGCCCACGTGGTGGAGAAACAGAAACGAGACCAGAAGCGGACGAAGAGGGTGGAGGGGAAGAGGGAAAAAGAGAGGGCGAGCGAGACACATCACCTCGAGACAGTCAAGGGCACGTCAAAGATTTCGCGGGCATACGGTGGCGCACGCAACCACAACGTAACACTGGATGCAGCTTCTTCATGATCGCAGGCGTTTGGTCGCAGCGGCTTGTTGCTGCTGCTGCTGCTGCTGCTGCTGCTGCTGCTGCTGCTGCTGCTGCTGCTGCTGCTGCTGCTGCTGCTGCTGCTGCGCTGCCAGGCGCGAGATCGGGGTCGGCCGCGTGTTGAAGACGAGCTTCTCTCGGACGACGCCGACCGCATGGTACTCGCACGCCGGCGGCGAGCCCCCCGGGCTCGGCACGTCCCCATCGGGCCGCACCTTGGACATGATGGCGAGCGGCTTCTTTAGCCGAACCCTCTCTCCCGGCATTTCGCCCTTGCCGATCCGGAGCCACACAGCGCCCTGCGAGCGGGGGATCCGTCAGCAACCGTGGAGGAGCGGGGAGGCGGCGCGGCCTCGGCGGCCGGCTCGGGACGCTCACCCGCCGCTCAAAGAGGTCGCCGAGGTGGAAACCGTCGAGGGAGGCGGCCTTCGCCTCGAGCGTGCCCTGCAGCTCCACGATGGTCCACTGGATCTCGCCACTCGGCGCGCGCAGCGGCAGCACCCTGGGCTCCGCCGCCATTTCCGGAGTTTTGTTTATTCCCGCGCTCGCCGCTGTCGCTGTTTGCCGCTCACTCATCAGCGTGCGGTGTGGCCTGGCCACACACAGGGCCTCTGCCACACTCAGCCGCCTCCTTGCTTTGTCCCCGCTAAGTAGAGGTGTCCGTTTTTATTTATTTGCGTCGCCCATCTCTCCTGGAGATGACTGCTCTATTTATTGGCAGGGTCCTGTTCCTTTTTACCCATCTCACACTTTGGCCATCTGGCACACTTTGGTCCACGCACTGCTCGCAAGTAAAGCGTCTTCACAGGTCGGCAGATACGCCTCACCTTCAAAAAGGTGGCTGCCTACCCCAAAGCCCAGCCCGGTGCATCGATTTCTCTTGACGATTTCACTTTAAAACGCTGGTGCAGATGGGGTTTTCTCTATAGAAGTCGGAGCCTTGCGTCGAAGGAGAGGCAGCGTGCGGCTCCGTGGACTCGGCCATCACCCGCGGGTGAGAGGGCGATAGGAAGCACTCCCGCCCTCTGAGGCGGCCGTCCGAGTCGGGGAGGCAAACACACAGCCATCCTCGCGGGTGTGGGCGGCCTTATCGGCCCGCTATACTAACCCTTAAGTCGGCCCTTCCTCGGGTCGGCTTCGGAGGCCCCGCAGCCCTAGCCGGAGCTAAGGGGCCCGGCTTTCTCGGCGCTAACCCTAGGGGAAATCGCTCCGGAATAGGGTTCCCGGCACCATCGGGCGGCGCCACACGGATGGAGGGAGTCGGGTTTGCCATCGGCGGGCCGTGAGGGCGCTGAGAACTCAAGGCTGAGTTTTCGCTCCCACTTTCGATGTGTCGGAGTATACCTGCCCGCCGATCTCCCCCCCGCCCCCCCCTGGTAACGAAAGCTGGACATGGAGGGAGGCGTCGAGCGCCTCGCGTCAGTGGAGCGGGCGCTCGGAAAGGTCGAGACAGGCCTAAAGCTTGCCGACTCCGTGCTGAAGCTCGGCGAAGGCGCTGGGCTGCCTCTCATTCCGGCTGTGTGCAGCGCGGCTCGCGGTGTCCTTCGGGCCGTGCAAGCGTCGCGAACTGTGATCAGTGATGCGCTATCCGTTGCGCAGCGCACGATCGACGTCCTCGAGCTGCTGCAGCTCATGGCTGAAAACGTGGAGCGCATGGACGCGAAGAGCCGCCCGAGCGTAGAGGACCGGATGCGCGAGTTGCAGCGGCTGCTCGAGGACGCATGCTCGGCAGTCGCTGCCTTTGGCAAGAAGGGCTGGCTACGGCACGCGCTCAAGGTGGGGAGGCGCAGCACGCTATCGCAGCTCGACTCGGAGATCACCGCCCAGCTCGGCCTGCTGCTCAAGTTCTACAACCTCGCTCGCGACGCGCACATCGACGCCCGGCTGCAGGCGCGCGAGTACGCTGTCGAGGCGGAGGTGCAGCGGCGGGTGGCCGAGCGGGAGGCGATGGGCGAGGCTGTCGACGCGGACGCTCTCGAGAAGGACTCCGAGTTCGTGCGTGGCATTGCGGTCGCTTCTGGCCTTTCGGACGCCGAGTTCCAACAGGAGCTTCGCGAGGGCTTTGCGCAGCAGGGGCTCAAGCTGGACAGAGCAGCAGAGCTGATGCAGTCCGACCAAGAGTTCGAGGCGAAGCAGCAGCTTGAGCTAGCGGTGCTCCAGCGTAGCCAAGCGGAGGAAAAATACCAGCGCGTTCGACAGCGCCGCCTCACCACTCAGCCGTTCATGCACCTCGACGCCGTCTCGAGTGAACAGCTGAAGCGATACTCTGCAGCTTCCTCGTCTGCGGCATCAGCGGCTCCGACGCTGACGCCCCCCCGCGTTGTGCCGGCCAACCCCTTCCTCGAAATGGCACGGCCCGCCACTGGCGTCCCGACGCCCTCCGCCAGCGTCGGCAACACAAAATTGGCAGCTTCCGGCAAGGCCAGATCAGCCACTGACACCGATGCCTCCTCGTCTGAGAGCAGCTCACTGGTCTCCACCATTCTCACCATCACCCTCGAGGGCAGCTTAACCGGTCCGCCGCCCTTCGACAGCAGAGCGTTCAAGGCGAGGCTCGCCGAGAAGCTTGAAATGCGGCCTGACGACCAGTTCAAAGTCAGACTGGTCAAGCAAGGCGGCCGTCGGCAGCACGAGGTGCAGACGAGCCCGAGCTTCTTCGTCCGCGTCGAGGTCGACGAGCAGGGCTACCTGAGCTACGAGTCGAGCTCTTCGGAGTCCGCCAGTGCGAGCGGCAGCGAGGGCTCCGACTTTTCCGCTGCCGATAAGGAGGCCGCCAGCGGCGAGATTACCATGCATGTAAAGCGTGCGTTGCGGCCGCACCGCGTCGCGGCCGAGGCGATCGAGGTGCTCTGGGTGGAGGAGGGCTCGATCGTCGTCGCGCTGCAGCTCGACCTGCCGTATGCTCTCAAGCTGATTGACTTGCACCAGAGCAAAAGGCTCGGGGAGGAGTTCAGCATCGTCTCGTGCGCCCTCGGCGAGCAGCGCCCTTCCGTCTCGAAGGCCGAGATGAACGAAGTCCCTCTGGCCGTTCGCAACGAGTTCCCTCTGGCCATTCGCGAGGTCGTGTTCGCGCCGAACCATTTTGAGGCGCTCGGCCTGTCGGTGAACCGGGTTGTGGACGCTTCTGAGTTGAAGCGCGCCTACCTCAAACGTATTCGGGCTGTTCACCCGGACAAGCACCGTCTGACGGACGCAGAGCTGCTCGCAGAGGCGACGGAGGCAGTGGCAGAGGCGGCGGCGGCGGAGGCAACGGCGGCAGAGGCAGCGGAGGCAGCGGAGGCACCGGAGGCAGCGGCGGCGGAGGCGGCGGCGGCGGAGGCAGTGACGCCGTGCTGGTGGTGGTGGAATCGCCCAACTTCCCGCGGCCCGCCGCCTGCGACAGAGGCAGCAGTCGCGGAGGCGGAGGCGGCAGTGACGCCGTGCTGGTGGTGGTGGAATCGCCCAACTTCCCGCGGCCCGCCGCCTGCGACAGAGGCAGCAGTCGCGGAGGCGGCGGCGGCGGCGGCGGCGGCGGCGGCGGCAGAGGGGGCGGCGGCGGCGGAGGCAGAGGGGGCGGCGGCGGCGGAGGCGGAGGCGGAGGAGGCGGAGGCGGAGGCGGAGGCGGAGGCGGAGGCGGCGGCGGAGGCGGCGGCGGAGGCGGCGGCGGAGGTGGAAGTGGAGGTGGAGGTGGAGGTGGAGGCGGGCTGCTTAGCAGCATCGAAGCGGCTCAACGAGGCTCGCGATGTGCTCAAAGACCCGTTCCGCTGCGCTGAGCATGTCGATGAGATTGAGCGCGCGCGCGGTGCTGCTCCTAAGGGCCCGTGGGAAAAGGACGCCCTTCAAGAGCTGGGGAAGGTGCAGGCACGACGGGCTGCACACCGGATGGAGGCGGAGGCCAAGGCAACGGCAGAGGCGGAGGCCAAGGCAACGGCAGAGGCGGAGGCGTCAGAAATCGTTCTCCACTCCCTGCCGGTGTCCACTCTCGAAAACATGGGAGTCCGGACCATCAGTGACGAAGACATGATCGACGTGCCCCCGGGGACCCCGGCGTCCGTGCCTGCGTCGTACAAGGCGGGCAGGGTGCTCCTCGATGAGAAGGACTGGGACGCGGCGCTCAAGTGCTTCAACAGAGCGGCTGATCTCCTTGAACAAAAGGCAGAGCACGACGAAGAGTTTCTAGCGAGGGTTTTTGAAGGGTCGTTCGAGCGAAGGTTTCTGAAGGGTCGTTTCGCGAAACTGAGTGACGCGATCAACCTTTGCGAATATCAGATTGCGCTTCGGCCCAAGCAAATGCACGAAAAGTTCTTCGACGGCGTCATGGCCAGCATCAAAACCATTGCTGCTCTGAGCAACGAGGCGAAACCAATCCAGGAAGGAATGAAGGATTGGCGTGACTAAGGCGTCACAAAGGCCACGTCGGCCTTCTCCGCTTCCTCTCCGAGCATGACCTCAGGCCAGTAGTCGAGAACCGCGCCGGATGCGATGCTGCAGCAAAGCGGCTGGTCGAGGCTCGAGCCGTGCTGGCTGAACCTGACAGCTGCGCTGCGTATGCCGATGCGATTGAGCGCGGTGTCGCTCCGCCAGGGACGTGGGTAGTGGAGGCTTTGCGAGAGCTGAAGCTTGAGCAGACTCAGCGCGTGCAGGCGCAGGAGGCTGCCACGGCGGCGGTGGCGGCGAGGGCGGCAGTGGAGAAGGCGACCGCGGAGGAGGCGGAGCGGCAAGCGGCCGTGGCTGCGGCGGGCGCGCCTCCACTGCCACCGCCGCGGCGCGAGCCGCTCTTGTCTCTCGGTCCGTTTGCGTCGAGTGAGCTGTGCAGTGCCGACCTCGACATAGTGTGGCCCAGCGGCGGAGTCGGCGCGAGGCCGGCGTATTTGGAGCTCTCCGAGGTTGCACCAGTCACGATTCCGCGCGCGAGCCGGGCAGCGTTCCAGATTCCGGCGGAGGCAAAATGCGTATCGATCAAATCTGCAATGCTTGCGGCGGGCGAGGAGGCGAGACAGCCGCGGCAGGAGCTGGTAGTCCTTGAGCGCGCCGTGCTCCTCTTTGGTCAGCAGCACCCTGCGGTGGAAGGACATGCCCGGCCCCTCTGTGATCCGCGTGACCTGAGCCGGCCGGCAGATCTTGCAGTCCTCGACCTCACCCTGCAATATGTGCACAGCTCGAGTTCGACTCGGTCCTCAACTGTTCTTCGGCGGGTTTGCATACACCTACTCGGATGACGATAACAAGCACACGAAAAAGTTCACTCGGATGACGATAACAAGCACACGAAAAAGTTCGCGTGATGAGGCTGAAGCTGCCGTCGCAGGACTGGCCCCCAGCCCGTTCCGAGTGCATCACTTGGGCGTCCATGTCAGTCGCAGCGAAACGATCTTTGCGAATTGATATCCCGGCCGCATCAGATTGAAGCGGCACTGAGCCGTGTCCGTGTAAGAGCGGACTGACGAACACCCGCAAGCATACAAAGGCGGCTGCGAGTGAGGGTGTGCCGCCGACCAACTGGGAGGCCAGCAAAGTGGCCCCCACGCGTTCGGGCGCGCAGTTCCGCCGCTTCTACAAGGAGTTCAACCGGCTGCAGGGGCTGGCACGCGAGGCACGATTCAACGGCCTCGACTTGTCCGATTGCGCTGGCTCGGACGGCGATGACGAGTAGGCGCCGGTGCCTGGGCGTGGGGGGGCGTGCAGCGGCGGCGGCGATCGGGCGGCGTGCGCCCCGCTCGGTGTGTGGGGCGCGGAGGGCGCGGAGGGCGCGTGTGGGGTGCCGGCAGAGGTCTGTCTGGCGCCCGGCCGGGGCGTGGACCCATGTTGTACTGTTGCATGATAGTCATATCATGTGAGTATAAACCGCGAGACCTCGTGCTCGAGTACCGTGCGCCAAGTACTCGAGTAGCTTTGATAGATTGATTGGGACACCAACGCGGTATGGGTGGACGCAGGACGGGCGATGACGGTCACACAGGAGCGACGCACAGAACCACAAGACAAGACACCGCTCAGCCAACGTGGCTGCCACACACATCCTGAGAAGAAAGAAAACAGACAATCAAGGGAGGGATGGGAGGACGGTACACCGCCACCACACAGGGATTTTTTAAGGAGAGGGGAGTGTGGTGCTAGCCGTCGCCCACCCTTGGGCGTCTGCCTCTTCCTATCTCTCTTCGCAGTCTGTCGCCGATTCTCGCTGCAACCCTCATGCCACCCCGCGGTCTTCCTACTGTACTCTCGTCGTTCTCCCTCCTGTCGCTTCTTCCTCTGTCGCGCCGCTCTCCTCTGCCTCGTTCTGCAGCGCCACCGCCGCCTGTCGGTCCCTTGCTCTCGCGGCTTCTCCTGCCTCTCGGCGCAGTTCCGCTCTCCTCGCGGCGTATTTTGGCCCCTCGAGTTTATCAAGCTCACCTCTCGCGAGAACAACTCTTCTGACGCCCACTCCCATCATTTGGAACCGTCATGTTGTTTGATAAAATGAACTCGGGCACGGGACGCGGCATGTTGTTACTCAGGTCCACTCTTTCTTCGATCACTTGTACCTTTCGCGTCCTTTGCCACGCATATGGCGCCGCGGACCGGTCTACCGGACCCGCCCCTGATCTTGTTCTCTTCCTCGACTCGACCTTCCGCGATCTTCCTCGAATCGACCTGATGCTGAGTTCCCGCACCAGCCTGCGACCGCGCAGCTCAGTGGCAGTGTGCGACCAGGGCCAGTGGTAGACAGTGGACGTGCGTGAGGCTACTCTCTGAGCGATGACACTAGCAGGGGCATCATGATTGCCATCGGAGTCACTTGTATTACGACGCCGCCACGCTCGCAAGGGCCGCCTAAGCGCCTAAGCACCCTAAGCACCCCCCGCTTAGGCCGCTTAGGCGCTTAGGGTTAGGCGAGTGACGGCCGGCTGCCCGGGGCCTGGCGTGCCTCCGGGTGGGGTGAGCGCCTGGGAGAGCCACTCTGCAAGTGGTGTGCGAGCGTGTAGCCTTTAGCGTGCAGTCGGCCTGCTGTGAGAGGGGCTCATATGATAGAATTCTTTTTTGATTTATCCTCGTTTTGCTTTTACGAGCTCCCCGCGGCCCCCCTTCTGTGGGATCTGGGCGTGCGCGGGGCGGGTGCGCTTACGCCTTACCATCGAGCCTTACCAACTGCACTCCAAAGTGCTGGGTGGACGACGGGTTTTCTTCTCGCTTCTGAACTCATCGAAGGACGGGAGACGTAGACGACGAACGTCTCACACGCTCCGCCAAAACGACATCATCCTAGTACTCTCGAGAGTTCACTACTAGTCACTACGACTACCTGCCTTTCTACTCCTCCGGGTCCGGCGGTGGTACGTCGAAGCCGAGGTCGAGCAGCCTCTGTGTGCGCTCCGCCGCGGACATGCCCTCCACCTGCTTGGTCAGGTCGTCCTCCACGCGCTTCTTCTTGAGGTCGCGCAGGATGACGTCGGAGAGCGGCTCGAGCCTCGGCGGCTCGGTGTCGCGCGTCTGGTTGAGCGGCGTGCTCGCGCTGACCGCCCGCTCGAGCACCAGCGTCACGACTCCATTGCCGCCGTCGTCCTCGCGGTGCGAGGCGATGGCGCCGCGCACGTCCGCAAAGGTGGCGCCCTCGGTCCGAAAGATGAGCCGCTTGGTCTCGAGCTTGCCCACGGGGGTGTACGAGGCCAGCTGCGCGCAGCGGGTCGGGGGGTGGGCCGGCGGGCGGCGGGCTGTGGGCGGCGGGCTGTGGGCAGCGGCTGTGGGCAGTGGGCAGTGGCGCTGTGGGCAGCGGGTCGGTGGCCGGGGGCGGCGGTTGCGTGGTTGCGGCGCCTGCTGCCACATTGGTGCTCCCGCCAGGATCTGCCGGTACGCGGTGACGGCGCGCACGATGTCGCCCGGCAGCACGCGGTCTGGCTCCTCGTACCTGCTCCGGGCGGGAGGCGTCAAGAGAGTGGTGGCGGGGCTGGAGGTGTGAGGAGGCGCGACGTGTGCGAGGCGGGCGCTGCTCCCCTCTCTCTGGGCACCCTCCGGCGGCGCTGTAGCCCGGCATCGCCCCGTTGACGACGATGTCTCCGTCCGCCGTCTCCTCGATGAGCATGCCGAGCGGGAGGGCGAGCTCGAGAAGCACAAAGTCGGAGCGGTCGAGCTTCGGCGAGAAGCTGAGCTTTTGCAGCCCCGCCGGCTCCCCCTCCCTGCCCAAGTCCACCTCGACCGTGACTCGGCTGCCCGCCCGCGCGACGGGCGGCGGCGCGCGGCGCGGAGCGGAGGCGTGCAGCTGCAGCGGCCTCCCCTCGCGGCGGACCCCCGGAGCGGGCGGCGCGAGCGCGAGCGGCTGCGCCCCGCCGCCCGCGGCAGCCCTCCGTCGCGGGTCGTCTCCCTCCCACGCGCTCATCAGCAGCGCGCCGTCGGGCTCGCGGGCGGTCACGCGGGCGATGCCAAGGGGGGCGGGGGCGGGGCCGCGCGTGACGGCTCCGGTCGCGTCGTACTTTGAGCCGTGGCACGGGCACGCAAACCCGCCCGGCCCGGCCAGCAGCGCCACGTCCTCCTGCACGAGGCAGCCCAGGTGCGTGCACTCCGCCTTGATTGCGTACTCGAGGAGTCGGCGGGTCGGAGGCGCAGCCTCGCCCTCCGAGCCGGCGGCCGGCCGGACAGTCTCGGTCAGCAGGAAGTAGGGCTCGCCGTCCAGGCCGAGCACGAGCTCCGCGCGCGAGTGGTCAGCCGAGAGCCAGGCCGTCTCGGTGACGCCCGCACCGTTCCGGTCGGTGACAGGCTGCGGCGGCGATGGCTTGCGGGCGGCGGCCGCGGGTGCGCCCGAGCTCAGCGCGCAGCCAATGCCGGTCGTGATCGCAGCACGCCGGCCGGCGAGAAGTGCACTGGAGCTGCTGCTGCCGCCGATGAAGCAGCCACCGAGGCCGTTGCTGCCGCCGCTGCTGCCGCCGCTGCTGCCGCCGCTGTCGATGCCGTGCCTGCGTGGCTGCGAATATCTAGGGCTAGCGATTGCTGCCGCTGCCGCTGCGGCGAACATGGCGTAGAACCGGCAAGTTTTTCTTCTTTTGTAAAGCAAGAGAGCTCATACCGAACGGGCGTGGGGGAGTGGATCCGGGAGTAGCTACAAAACAAAACAGCCCCCCCAATCACAGAAGAACTCGCGTCAACGCAAGAGGTGTCGCGGAACACAACACAGGAGAGCATCAACACCGCGGAACACAGGAGCATCAAAACCAAAATGCAAATGCGGAGCGGAGCCCACACTTCGCGTGCAGATCCTGCGTCTCTCACTGCCCGAACAACAGAGGCGGGTACCGCCGCAGGTCCCACACTAGTCACAGAAGAAAATGGTGTCAAGGCAGGAAGTGTCGCGGAACACAACTCGCAAGGCAGGAGAAGAAGCCTCCTGCGAGGGTCATCGCGGAGCGCCAGAGCCACGATGCTCTCGTTCGCGCTGCGCTATCCGCTCGCGCTGCTCACGCTGGTCAGCCTCTCCAGCGCTTTCCGGCTTCCTGCGCAGCCAAGCCTTCCGAGCCGTCCAATACTCTCCGCCGCCGCCGCCGCCGCCGCTGCGCTGCCGCCCGCGCTCGAGGCACGCGCTGATGAGGCAGCGTCTTTGCTCGCCGCTGCACCGGAGGCAGCCTGGCTGAGCAGTGGTGAGGTCCACGAGCTCGGCTTGTACCTCGCCAAGACCGTCATCTCGTGGGGTGTCCCTGCGGGCGTGCTGGGCGCCGCCGCAATCGCCGTGGTCTCGGCCGGTGCCCGCGCCTCCTCGGATGGATCGGATGATGCGCCAATGCTGCCGCCGCCTCTCGCCAAAGCTCTCGGAGTGGGAGGAGAGCCCAAGGAGTATCTCCAGATCGAGAAGCTCAACGAGAAGCTCACTTCCTTCGAGTACTCGCTGCGAAAGGCGTCTGTGTCTCCCGCTTCCGCCACACGCGAGCGCGCGCGCCAGTCGCTGGCGCGGCAGTTCGGGTCCGAGTTCGCCGCCTTCGGGCTGGACGCGGCGACTGTGGAGCGCGTGCTCGAGGCGACCAAGGCATACCGCAAAAAGGAGGAGCGGCTGACCTCCCAGATCGAGAAGAAGCTGATGGCGGTGCGCGCAGACAAGCTGCTCGCAAAGGGGGGCGGGAAGGGCGGCGGCAGCAAGCACGCGGAGGGCGAGGCGTCGGCCGAGGGGGAGGAGCAGGGCGGCGGCTTCCTCTCGGGCGGCGCCCAGGTATTCGCACGCATGGGAGGCGCGATGGGCAGCAGCGCCGCGATGAAGGAGGTCTCGAGGCTGCAGCAGCAGCAGATCGAGCTCGAGCTCTCCTTCCTGGCGAGGCTGTCCGAGATCGTGTCCAAGGACCAGGCCGCCGCCCTCGCGAGCGTGCTCCAGCCCTCCTCTTCCCGCGCGAAGGGCGTCGCCGGCGGGCAGGGCGGCGGCGCGGTGTCTGCGGCGGCGGCAGGCGAGTCGCTCGGCGGCCGCCTCGACGCGCTCAACGCGCTGGTCGACGCGGCGACCGAGGCGGCGAGCAAGTCGAAGCACGTCTACGTGCTCAAGTTCTTTGGCGACGTGACCGCCTCGCAGGTGGCGCAGCTCCGGCAGGAGATCACGGCGGTGCTGACGAGCGCGGAGGCTGAGGAGCGGGCGGACGAGGTTGTTCTCGTGCTCAACACGGGCGGCGGCACCGTCACAGGCTACGGCCTCGCCGCGTCGCAGCTGCTTCGCCTCAAGGAGGCGGGGCTGCCCCTCACCATCTGCGTCGAGCAGGTCGCTCCCGAGACGCCTCCGAGACGCCTCCGAGACGCCTCCGAGACGCCTCCGAGACGCTTCGAAGACGCCTCGGAGACACCTCCTCGACACTCCCGAGACACCTCCGACACCTCCTCTCAAGGAGGCATTCCCTGACAGCCCTCGGCGCATCTCGGCCAATCTCGGCTGCCGCCTCACCACTGGCGCGCCGAGCAGGTCGCCGCCTCTGGCGGCTACATGATGGCGTGCGTCGCGGACCGGCTCGTCGCGTCGCCCTTCGCGGTGCTCGGCTCGATCGGCGTCATCACGGAGCAGCCGAACGTGTACGAGCGGCTGAAGCGCGAGGGGATCTCCTTCTCGACCATCACCGCGGGCAAGTACAAGCGCACCCTCACCCCGACCAAGAAGGTCGACCCGCTCGACGAGAAGAAGCTCAAGTCGGACATCGAGCAGGCCCCTCCCCCACACAGCTCCCGAGACACATTGCCAGACGCCTCCTCTCGGCACGGACATCGAGCAGGCGGGAAGAGGCGCGGCTCACGCCCACCCCACCCCACGCCCCGCCGAGCAGGTGCTCAAGCTATTCAAGGGCTTCGTCGCGCAGAACCGGCCCTCGCTCGACATCGACAAGATCGCGACCGGCGAGACGTGGTTCGGGCCCGACGCGCTGGAGCGAAACATGGCGGACCCCCTAGACACTTCCGAGACACTTCCGAGACACTCCTAGGCTCATCCTAGACACTTCCGAGGCACTTTTGAGGCACTTCCTAGACACTTCCCACTCGATGCGCGTGCGAAACATGGTCCTAGACACTTCCCACTCGGCGGCTCGGCGAGGGGCTTGCGGCGGCCGTCCTCTCTTCACACCTCGAGGCGTGAACAGGTGGACAAGCTCGCGACGGTGGACGAGGTGCTGCTCGACTACGTCGACAAGGGTGCGCAGGTCTTCGGCCTCAAGTACACCGAGAAGCCGCCCTCGCCGCTCGCGGCGCTCGGGATCGGAGGCAGCGCCGGCGAGGCGGCCCCGCTCGCGCAGCTCGCGCTGTCGTGGCTCCTCGCTCGCGGCCGCGACGGCGGCGGCGAGGGCGCGGCGCTGCTCGAGGCGCTCCGCAAGGGGTCGGCGTCGGGAGACGCGCTGGGCGCGGCGCGGCTCCAGTCCACGGAGCCGCCGTTCCTCGCGGCGCGTCCGCGCGACGCCGCTGAGCCGATGGTGCGGTGGGGCGATGCAGAGGGAAGCGAGAGCGACTCGTGGCACATGTAATTTGTGCTTGTGAGGTTTGCTCCTCTGAGCTCTGTTTCATCTCAGCAGTAAAGAAAAGGAGAGGAATAACCTTAGCGCATATACGAGACCAGGCCCCAGGGGGGGCCGGCCCCCGAGGAGCGAGGTCCTCCCCCCGGCTGGCGGCTGCAGATTTCTCGGCGCCTTGGACTTGAAAAAAAAAATGCTTTAGAAGAAAAACGAGCACGCATATTCTCCCCCCTCCATTCTCTCCCCCTTGGCGCGGGCGCCCCACTCCCCCCAGCCCCTGTATCGCGTACTAGCTGTGGCTTCCCTACCCGCGTAGGCCACACTTGCGTCGCCGGGGGTTCCCTGCCCTAGGTGGGAAGCTGGCCGCCGATCCTAAGACCCATCGACCAGGGTTTGCTAGATCGCGCGGGGTGAATGAGTGATGAAGTTAGTGCCTTGGTGTCCGTTCCCCATGGTGGTCTCTAGCGACCATGAATGAGAGCTCTCACTCCCAGGGTACTCCCGCGTATCTCGGCTCCCTTATCCCCCCTCTCTTCCCTCCCCTTTCTCTCTCCGAGATGACCCGTGCGCTACGTGCCAAGGTTCGGTCCTCGGGGAGGGGGGATTGTCGGTGTGTCCTCGTGAGTTGTTTGTCGATGGACGCCCAACAGTTTCGATTTCCCTCCTTAGCGCCCCGGGTAGAGCGTGGCCTCCCCTGGAGCCTGCCACGCCCGTTCTGTCTAAGCCCAGGGTTCAGCTTTCCAGTTGATCCTTATCGGACTGGTGAGTTCCTTCTCGCTGTCAGTGTGACGCCCCGGCAGTCATTGGCGGCGGTGCTACACACAACCTTGGACTTGAAACGAGGGTTGAGGCTGCACTGCTTGCATCGCGTGTCGTGCAGGTCGAGAGAGGCCTCGGATCGTCAAAAGAAGAAGAAACTCAACGAAAGCCAGCCCGTGGGTGTGGTCCAGCGCGCGTGCGTCCTCAATGCTCAAACTTCCGCGCGTGACTCGGGCTTGCTATGGCTGCCCGACGCCTCTGCTATTAGAATGACGGCCTTTGCGGCGCTCGCAGTCGATTCCGACGAGTCCTCGGACGAGCCCAACTCCATTTCGCCGTCGCGATCGCGCAGCACCGCTCCACTCGCTGCCTGCGCCATCGTGGCTGTGGTCGCCCTGCTGGGGTGGCCCGGAGGGCAGCGTGCCCGCGACTGGGTGTCATCAGCTCCCGCCTCGCCGCCGGTGCCTCTCGGCCGGCCCGACCTGATCTGGCTGCCGCGGTTTGCGTCGAACCACTCTCTCCTTGCCGTTGCCGCCGCCGCTCAGCCGTACTTTGACGCTGGGATGCTGCACATGGCCGGCTTCAACCGGGAGGAGGCGAGACGCGCGTTCGAGGCGGCGGTGGCGGCCGCGCCACGCTGCGCAATGTGCCACTGGGGCGTCGCCTACGCGTGCGGCCCCACTGCTGGCGAGCCATCGAGCGCGGACGCTGCGACGGCACGCCGCGAGGCAGCACTCGCACACTCGCTCGTCGGCTCTCCCCGAGGCTCGCTGGAGGCTGCGCTCATCGCGGCGATGGCGCTCCGCCACCCGCCCGTGTCGTGGAGTGTCGACCTGGATGCCGAAGAGGCTGGCTTCCGCGCGTACGCTGGTGCACTCGACGCGGCACGGAAGGAGCGGTGGGTTGGCGGCGGCGGGCTGTCTGTGGCAGAGCGGGCGGAGCTGGACGTGCACTACGCGGAGGCGCTGCTCTGCTTGGCGGGAGGCGAGTCCTCCACCATCGGCGTGGCGTACTCGTCCCGCTTCCACGCCAACAACACGATGGAGGCGGCCGGCGCCCCGACTTCCGCGGTGGCCGAGGCGACGCCTCTCCTGCGCCGTGCCCTGGCCGCCTCTCCACACCACCCGCTCGCCCTCCACCTCTACATCCACATCGCCGAGGGCCGACCTCGAGCGGACTCGGCGAATGGGCCTGCCGCCGTCGCGGAGGCTGCCGAGGCGCTCGCCCGTGTGTCCGGAGGGCTCGGCCATCTGATCCACATGCCGTCGCACGTCTTCTCTCGGCTGGGCAGGTTTGCAGAGTCGGTCGCCGCCAACGAGCGCGCTCTGCGCGAGGACGCGCTGTACCGGGCGCATGGGGCGTCGCCGTACCTCACCGAGCATAACCTGGAGATGCTCGTCCACGCCGCGGCGATGAGCGGTCGCCAGAACACCGCTGGCCTCCACGCCGCTGCGCTAGGCCGCACTGCCTTCCTCACCACGCTCGTGCGCTTTGGCGAGCACGCAAAGGTGCGGGCCACCGTGGCCGCTGTGCCGTGCCGCGCGGACCCGGTCTGTCTCTACGCGCATGGGCTGGCGCTGGCGGCCGAAGCGAGCGGCGGGAAGGCGCCGTGGCAATTGTCGGGCGGGGCGAGGGGCGAGGCGGCCCTCGCCACGGCACGCGCCTCGCTAAGACAGCTCGACAACTCGTCGTGCGACTGCATCCACGCCCCCACGGGCAAGCCGGGGCCGCCGCCCTGCGCCTGGGACAACGCGGCGCGCTGCATCGCAGGTTGGACGCTGCGCGCGAGGATCGCCCTCCTCGATGGCGACGTGGATGGCGCGGTCGGCCTTCTGCAGAGGGCGGTGGAGCGAGAGGCGGGCCTCGCGTACGACGAGCCTCCGCCGTGGCACTACCCCACCCGCCACTGTTTGGGCGCGGTCCTCCTCCTCGCGGCGCACCGCGTGCGGGGACACCCTCAGAGCTTGCGCGTCGAGGGAGCCGCGCCCCGCGCGGAGGCCGTCTTCAGAGCAGACCTCGAGGTGTGGCCCGAGAACCCGTGGTCACTCGCCGGTGTCGCTGCGGCGATGCAGGCGCGGGGAGCCAGGCTGGAGGAGGTGGAGGCCGTCCAGCGGCGCGCAAGAGCGAGTTGGGGCGGCGATCCCGCGGCCGGGGACGCCGACGCGTTTGACAGTCCATGCGACGTCGAGGCCGTGCTGAGTGGCTCTCCGGGAGGCGGGTGCCCGTCGCCGCCACCACAGGGCTCCCGCACGCTCGGCCTCGCCTGGTCCCCGTGTCCCGCGTTCTGGGGCGGATGAGTCGACTCGAGTACCTGCCGCTTTTTATTTCATCTCCGTACACACGAACAGAGCTCATGACACGAACGCACGCGAAACGAGCAGAGTGGGGCGCGGTGACCGCGGTGTCTACGTGCAGAGGGACGGGGTTCAATAGCGCACCTCTTTCGTCCGTTTGGGGGGAGGCGCGGTTTCTGGTGGCCTCCGGGGAGCGTTTTTAATCTCTCGGTCAGTGGGGGGCCGAGCCGCCTCGGGGTGGCGGACGGGCGGGCGTTTTGAAAAACAGAAAACAAGAGAGGTGGCCCCCGGGGGCCCAGCCCCCCCCCACTGGGAGTAGAAATACGCCCAAGGGGGCCAAGGAGGCGGCGCGGGGAAGCAGCATCAGGTGGGAGCAGGAAGGATGGCGCTTAGGGTCGGCTTTGAACAAGGGTTTCCAGGTTTTAGATCAGTATTGGTGTCGGCACACATCCTCTGAGGCATGAGACATGTGTGCATGCACATCGGATGATCCCCCACATGCACAACAACAACAACAACAACAACAACAACAACATGTACATGTACTCATGTACACATGTGAGGTCCACGAGCGGCGCCGCAGTGCCTCTCTCGCAGGCTGATTTGGCTGTTTTCGAGTTTGTTTTTGTTTTCAGACTAGGGGGCCCAACGCCCTCAGAGGCGGCGGGCGGGCGCCCACTGACCGAGAGATCAAAAATCGCTCGGCCCCGCTGCAGCCCGCTCTGTTTCTGCGGGTGCAGCCCACTGTGGCGCGAGTGGCGGCTTCCGCTCTGTTTCTGCGGACTACGTGTGTCACTGAGTGAAGAGTCGGAGGGCACAGCGGGAAGCCGCCACAGTTGAGCACCTCGAGAGAGCGATTCCGAACCCCTGCCACCTGCAAACCCGGGGCCGCTGCAGCGAGACCTCCAGCAAGAGGACCAACTCCAGTCCCATGGCATCCGATCTCGGGCGCCGTCCGCGCGCAAACGCACCGGCGCTCTGCCCACCAGCCGGTCCGAAGAGCGGTTTCGGGGGGTGTGCACACGGCGAGGGGCCTCATCTGGCCCGGCCACGTGCACTCTGGCGTGGCGAGGAGCAGCTCCGGCCGCGAGGATGCGCCCGACTGCATCAGAACGCTGTCGTAACCGGTCTCTCGCGCGCAGGCGGCGAGGCTGTTGTCGCCAAAGTCGACGACGCGCTGGAGCACTGTCCACCTCGGGTCCGCCCCCGGGGCGGGAGGAGCGACCCTCGCCCGGCGGAGCAGGTCCGGCGGCACCGCCTCCCAGTGCCACGAGCAGTGGGTGCCGTTGCCGCGCCTTGCCCAGTGCTTTGCGGCCGCCTTGGAAACGAAGCTGAGGGTGCGCCCGGCGTGGAGCGCGATGCCCGTCCCGCGAGGGAAGGGCTCAAGGAGAGCTGTGAGCCAGCAGCCGTAGAGCACGCCATCAGGTGCACCGGGGTAGGCGTTGCGCAGGACCTCGAACGGCGCCTCGCTCGGTGGCGCGCGCTGCTCGGCAGCGGCGGCGAAGCGGAGAAGAATGTACGGCTCCATGCGAGTGCGTTGCGCCGCAGAGGCCGAGTTGATGTCGCCCATGAGCGTCACCTCGGTCAGCTGCGCCTCGTGCGAGAATGGCGTCGCTGGCACGGGCGCAAAGCTCCACGCCTTGAGCGGCAGGCCGCCCGCGTGCCAGAGCACATTCGGGTCGCGCTTGACGCTGGCGGGCTTCCAGCTCATCACCCGCGCCCCGAGCGGGTGTGAGATGGGATCGCGCTCCCACTCTCGCGCCTGGGCCTCGCGCGCCTCGCTCAGATTGAGCCAGGCCCGGCAAACACTCGCTGCGCATCGGCGCGCAGTGGAGCGTCCTGTTGTCCGGTTGCAGCGGGTGCCTCCCCATGGGATACTCACCTGGCCGAATTGCTCGGCGTGCAGCGGCAGGTAAAAGGCGCCGAGCGTTCGCAGGTCAAAGGGGAGTGGCACCGAGGGAGTGTGATAGACGGCGCGCAGGTACTCGTACCAGGGCGAGGCCGCGCTCGTAACGATCGGAAGCCGGATGAAGAACGAGCGGACTTCCTCTGGGTGGCAGAGCGAGAAGCAGGCACAGGATTCGTCGGCCATCACGCTCTGGCCATCGCGCAGTGCCAACTCGAATGAAACGAGGCGCACACAGCACACAGCTGGGTTCGGAGTTTTTGCGGGGTATGGGATGGTGCCCGCCGCGCAACCCACCTCGAGACCATACCCCCCGCCTGCTGACAGACCCAGCCTCCCGGCGGTCAGGACCATACCCCCCACCCTTTGGGCCGCGATGCTACCATACCCCGGAAAAAGTTGGAACCCCAGGCGCGGCCCAGCGAGAAAAAAGTCCGAAACGAGTTCAAAAATCGTGAGCTGAGTTCTGTGCTACAGTGTGCGCTCACCGAGCGCCTCGCGCGTCGAATACTCCTCAATGGCAAAATCGCCCCCCCCGCCGCCGCCGCCGCCGCCGCCGCCGCTGGCAAAGCCGCCCTCGACATCCATCACCTCGTCCGACTTGTCCGCCTCCTCCTCTTCCGCATCCTGCACTGCCGCCCTCGCCTTCGCCGCCGCCTCTATGATAGCTTTGGCCGCCGCCTCCGATGCCGCCGCGAGCGCCCTCGCCGCCGCCGCCGCCGCCCACACGCCTGGCCCCGCGGCCTCCTCCGCCCCGGGCGCACTCGCTTCCGCCTCCCCGTGGCTCGTCAGTGGCGAAAGAGGAGGCGCCTGCGCAAGAGGAGGTGCCTGCGTCGCCCCGGTCTGCTTTGCCTGGAGGTAGAGCTGCGCCGCCTCGGTGCTGTCCACCGACTTTGCCCTCGCTCTCCTGTTCTGGAACCAGATGGACCCCTGCGGACCGGGAGTGTCGGGGGGCGCAAGAGAGACGGATTTGAATTCTCAAAGGGGTAGCGCGCCTGGTGCGGCGTGGCCCCGAGGTGAGCGGCGAGCCTGGCCTTCAAGTGGCTGCCTGGCTTGCGGTCCGCCGCGAAGACCTGCTCGCGGCAGCCGGAAGCACTCACGGCGAACACTCGCCCTCCGGCACGCACCAAGGTTTTACTAGCTACTGCAAGCCGCGACCTTCTCGAGCAGCTCCCGCGCGGCGAGGGAGAAGCTGTACCGTCCTGTCGAAGCGCTGCGCGTGCAGCCGGCCACACCGTCATGCGGAAGGCTCAGCGTCGACGACGCCGACGCCGACGCCGACTCGACCTCCTGCACGGGCGCCGCACTCAGCCGCGCCATCGCCACGGGCGGCGGAGCGATCGGCGGGGCGGCGACCGGTGCCCCGCCTCCGAGCTGCTGCGCCGCACCGCTGCCGCTCGCAGTCGTGGCCGAAGCCGCCGCCCGGGCCGTGAAGACTGCCCCATCCCGGGGTGGCTGCGGCACCGGCGGCATCAGCGGCACCCGCGGGAAGGAGGGCTGGGCCGCAGTCAACCGGTGAAAGGCACTCCCGCAGCGAACTCCTCCTCCGTGGACGTGTGCGAGGCCGGTATGCACCGACGACGAGCCTGCAGCGCCAGCAGCAGCGGCAGCGGCAGCGGCAGCGGCGGCAGCAGCGGCGGCAGCGGCGGCGGCGGCGGTGGCGGCGGCTGCGGAGCCGGTAGCGGCCGCGCCAGCCGGGGCGAAGGCCGTCTCTCGCTCGGCCCTCTCTGCAGGGCCCGCCCTACCCCTCCCTGCCTTCTGCCCCTGCTCAATCGCCTCGCGCACCACACCCCGCACGAGGCCCTGCATCTCCGCCATCTTCCCCGGCTCAGTGAGAACCTCGCTGCTGCTCACCGCGACTGCCCTCAGACCGAGCGTCGGGTGCGCCTGCACCGTCTCGGCCAGCACACGCGTCGACGGGATCGGCGTCGCCCAGCCTAACGACGATGACGCCAAGCCCGCCACCGCCTGCGCCCTCTCTGCCTCCACCCACCCTTTTACGACCCTCTCCACCACGTGCTCCTCCTTTCATCATCCTGCGGCGCGGGCAGATGCGAAATACCCTATCAGAGTCGGACGCACTGTGGGATGCATCGCGGGCAACGGCTTGCACGCCTCCGGTCGCGCTTCCCGAGTCGGCGCTGGCATAGGCTGCGCTATTGCGAATGGGTATCGCTTGCCGACGACACAGTCACTGCTTGGCCAGTCGTGCATATGGAACAAGCCACAGTGAAGCCGAGAGAGAGAGATTTTTAGCCTTCCCAAACAACTCGAGAGAGAGAGGTACAACAACTCTAACACTCACACGTAATTTGGGGCCTGGAGCCCTGTTCACGCGCGCGCGAGACGTGCAGACAGGGTTGCCAGGTGAGAGCGAATGGCGCGGTTCACGCCTCGCACAACAGAGAGAGAGATGCGCTCTGCATGGTGGGACATAAAAGTTTGTTTGAAGCCGTGATATCAGTCGGCCCGCACAGCCCGCTAAATTCTCGGAATTCTCCTTACCACCGTCGTACTCGAATAGAGCTCTACTCAAAATTCTGTTCACGCGACGCGTGGTCGCAGAACGAGGCCGAGGAGAGCGATGAGGCGGAGGATGACGGGGCCGGAGAGAGGACGACGAGAGTGGGAAGACCGCGAGGTGGCATGAAGGTCGCTGCGAGAATTGATTGTAGAACTGTTTGGCGAGAGACTGCGAAGAGATAGGAAGGAAGATATACAGACGCACACTCTTCTATCCTTACACCCCTGTGTGGTGGCGGCGTGCCGTCCTCCCCTCCCCCCCCAGTTTGTTGCTTTCCTCCTCTCCTCCTCCTCGAACTGTTTCGAAACGAACCCCCGACGTCGGGAAAAAACACCGGCGCCACGCGTAACGACTCACCCACATGGTTGCCTTTGGACGGCGTGCTATCGCCAAGCTGGCAGAGTCTCTACATTCCAGCGACGGTGACCTCCTCGCCTCCTCCCTTGCCGACCTCAAGGCGCTTCTCTCCAACCAAGAGTCCAAGATGGAGGCAATCCACAACGACACCCTCGTGCCGTCTCTCGTGGCACTGCTCGAGAAACCCGACCACACAGCGGGAGCCGCCGACTGCATCGCTTCGCTGAGCCTCGTGTGCCAAGGACGGGCAGCTGTAAAGGACGCCTTCGCAGTCGCGGCGCTCGAGGCCCTTCTCCCCTCTTCGTCGGTGTCTGCGGCGTCGGCCCTCCTCTCGCTCTCCCTCTCCCGGGATGGGTGCGCCATCCTCTTGGAGAGCGCCACTCTGGTGGGCTCGCTCACAGACGCGCTCTCTCGGGCCAGCGCGGACCTGAAACGCCCCTGCCTGGCCGCCTTGGCCAATCTCCTGAGCCAGCCCGCTGCGGCGGAGCAAGCACTGAGGGCGGGGCTAGTGACACACTTGGGCAAGCTTGTGGATGTCTCGGAGGAGGAGGAGGTCGTCGAGACCGCCCTGCAGGCTCTCTGTAACCTGAGCAATACGCGCGCTGGCAAGGAGGCCGTTGTTGGTGCCGGGATCCTCCCATCTCTCGGCGCCATGGCAGCAAAGGGCGGTGCTGCAGTGAAGCAGCGGGCGGCGGGCACCCTGATGGCGCTAGCAATCGGCGAGGGTCGGCAGCTACCGGACGAGTGCATCCGGCCGCTCGTCTTGCTCGCCGACAGCGACGACGAAGAAACCGCACGGAATGCGGTGGCGGCGCTGCGGAGCGCGTCGGAAGACCCGCCGACGCGGAGGCGGATAGTGCGCTGTGCCGCAGAGCTTGGGAAGGAGCCCTCCTCCCTCGTCTTTGACAACCAGCCGTGGCCGCACTCGGAGCGCTTCCTGAGCCAGCGGGCGCTGGTGTCACAGTAGTCAAATGAGGTCCTGCGGGTTTGTCGTTTGCGGGAGCGCGCCTCTCGATATGGTGTGAAGCTCGCCGGAATCGTCCGTCGCTTTTGGCGGCGGTAAGGGACGTGCATCCCGGCGCGTATAGACTGTCGTGCTGAGAAAAAAGAAAGGAAAAACACGCCCCAAGGTGGGATGGCGGATGGGAGGACTGTGCTGAGGCCCAAGGTGGGATGGGAGGACTGTGCTGAGGTAGCACTTGGAGTCCTCTTGGAGCATATTTGGAGTGCATACACAAATAGAGCAGACATCTCCTCTGGAGATGGGCGACAACCCAACGGGAGACCCCGCCCCGCTCGGAGGGCGTGCACCACACAGCAGAAAGAGTTGGAGTAATAAATAAATAAAACGGACACACCAAACAAGCTACAAGGGGTGGGAGAAGGACAGGGTCCCCACCTGCACGAGCAGGATCTTGTAAGGACGATCAGGGACACAGGGGAACGGGAGCGGGGAGCGCATCGCGACACGAGGGGGGCTGGGCAGGGTTCACCCACACGACAGGGTCCCAGGGATTCCCTCCCCTCTCGTATAGGACAAAGTTGCACCCGGCGGCACGGGGGCAGGCGCGGGCCTCCTACTGGTTGCGCTCTCCTAGTTCTCCTGCTACTGACAAAAGGGACAGCGACAGGTTCGCAGCACGGTGGACTCCCTATTCCACTGGCGATCTCTCTCGACTAGTGACCTTCCTCCGGCTTCTCGCTGGCAGTCTCTCACTACCACGGGCACACTGACAGAGGCGGCCAAGGCAGGGGCGGTGATAGGAGTCTCCCACTCTGTGGGCTTCGCTATAGAGGTGCGGCCTGTGCGCGTGTCCTCGCCCTTGCGGTCGTGAGGGGGAAGGGGAAGGGGCTGTGTGTCTGTGCATGTGTGTGTGTGCATGTGTGCATGAGCATGTGTGTGTGTGTGTGTGTGTGTGTGTGTGTGTGTGTGCAGGCGCTGTGCAAGCCGCCCTGAACGACCACATGGTGAGCGCGCCCGAGCACCGAAGCGCCGCGACGCGCGAGCGCCGGCGAGCACCGCCGCCCCGCGCCTTGGCGTGGAGCGGTAGTAGATGATGCGGCGCCCAGCATGCTCTATCATGCATCGCCCCGCAGTGGCCGAGCCGACCGCCGTTCGACCTGGCGCCGAGTGGCTCCCAGATCGAGCGCGGAGAATAAATAAATAGAGCAGACAACCCCTGGTGGGATTAGGGCAGCAACCCGACGGGCAGACCCCGCCCTGCTCGGAGGGCGTGCACCACACAGCACACAGACTTATCTAGGCACTGCACGGCTCCTCGGTATTTCTGGGGAGGTGCGTGCGTGCATGTGTGTGTGTGTGTGTGTGTGTGTGTGTGTGTGTGTGTGTGTGTGTGTGTGTGTGTGTGTGTGTGTGTGTGTGTGTGTGTGTGTGTGTGTGTGTGTGTGTGTGTGTGTGTGTGTGTGTGTGTGTGTGTGTGTGTGTGTGTGTGTGCTCGCTCGTTCGCTCGCGCGCGCCGCTTGCGCGATCGCGCGCGCTGCGCGAGCCGCCCTGCCGTAGCGGGAAATTCTTTTGTGTGGGGGTCCCAGCTAGATATGTCGTACGCGGGGGACGCCCAGTTCGCGGTCTTGTCGTGCCGTGAGAGTTGATGTGCCTCCTCGTAGTCGGCCGATGGACTTTGCCAAGCCGGTGGACTGGGACGCACGCTACAAGCGTGGCTGGGCTTATGGCAAGGAGCCCAGCGTTTTCGTCGTCGAAGCTGTGACGCGCTACTTGCTGCCAACGGATGGCGGCGAGCCGCCGAGCGAGCCGCCGAGCGAGCCCCTGAGAGGCCTGCACGTCTTGGACCTGGGTGCGGGCCAGGGACGCAACGGCGTGCACCTCGCTGGCCTGGGCGCGACCGTGACTGCCGTCGACTCCTCCGCCGTCGGGCTGCGCAAGGCGGCTCTGCTCGCGTCGCAGCGAGGCGTGCCAGCCTCGCGCCTCCAGACACGGCTCGCCGACCTGGACGCGTACCGGCCTGGCCCCTCGTCATGCGACGTCATCCTCTGCATCTTCTGCGCGCTGCCGCTCGAGCCCCGCGCGCGGCTCCTCGCGCGCTGCGCCGCCGCCCTCCGCCCCGGAGGCCTCCTACTCGTGGAGTGCTACGCGCCCAGGCAGGCTGTCCTGCGCGGTGCGCGCGCGGCGGGGCCACCGGTCGATCGGCTGGTGGGTGCGGCGACGCTGTCCGCTGAGGTGGGCGGGCTGGAGCTGCTCGAGGCGGCAGAGACGGAGAGCTCGCTCGACGAGGGGCGCTTCCACGCTGGCCTCGCTGCGGTCGCGCGTGTCGTCGCGCGTAAGCCAGAGCACGCGGCCGCCGTCGCTCGAGAAGCGCAGCGGTGGCGGCGAAGCGCGGAGGCGCAGCGGCGGGCGTGGCGGCGGGGCATCGACGCGGTGTTTGACGAGTTCGACGGCGACGCCGCGGAGGAGGCCCTGGCGTGCGTGGCAAGTCGCTCGGCAAGCGGCTTCGCGCGCCTATCCGCGGCTGCCAGTGCCACCGACTCGCCGCTCGACCCTCTCCTCCTGTCCGCACGCGCGCTGCTAAGCGTCAGCTGCCGCGTGGCCGCGCGCGACGGCGTTTGCCGCTACTGCTGGATGCCGCCCGGCTGCTGCGTCTGCGCCCGCCTCGCTTCCGAGGAGGCCCCTCGCCGGTCGAGGCGACGTCTCCGGCTGCGGTGGGCCATCGTGAGCCACCCGTGCGAGCTGCTGCGCTCCACGTCGTCGGCGCGGCTCGCTTCGGTGCTGGCCGGCGGAGGCGACGAGGCGGAGCTTCTCGCCTATGGCGCCGAGGCGCACGAGGCGCGGCTCGAGGAGCTGCTCCGTTGCGAGGGAAGCACGCGCATGCTCTTCCCGGGAGCCGACGCGGAGAGCGAGGGCGTGGCCGAGGCGGTCGCCGCCGCCGTCGCCGCCGCCCGAGGTGCGAAGCGCGCAGCGCTCGGCGAAAACGAGTTCAGCGGCGGCAGCGACCGCTGTGGCGGCAGCGGCGACGGCGACGGCGGCGGCGACGGCGACGGCGGCGGCGAGCGAGCTGTCCTGACCGTGCTGGTGCCCGACGGGTCGTGGGAGCAGGCGCGCGCCCTCGCCGACGAGCTGTGGCGTAGCTCCGCCGGCCGACTCCGGTGCGTGAGGCTGGGCGAGGGCCGGCTGGCGGCCCACACGTCCGGGCTCATCGAGGCCCTCCGCCCCGGCTCGGGCGTCGGCCGCGCGAGCACACTCGAGGCGTGCGGACTCATGATCGCGGAGGTGGAGGCGGCGGAGGCGGAGGCGGGAGTGGCGGAGGCGGCAGAGGCGGAGGCGGCAGTGGTGGAGGCGGCCGGCGAGGCGGCGGTGAGCGATGCGCCGCTGGCGTGCGTGGGGCGCGCCCTCGCGCCTCTGATTGAGCATTTGGGCCGGGAGGTCGAGCTGGAGAGGCGCGAGGAGCAGAGGGAGGGGGCGGAGAGCGGGCGAGAGAGAGAGGGGAGAGGGGTCCGAGGCGCCCCTGCCGACAAAGAGTGGGTGCGCTCCTTCCGCCGCGCTGCCGCCGCCGCCGCGCTTCCGCCGTTGGGGCTGCGCCGCTGCTGCCTGTGCCACGAGACGCTCTCGTCGCCCTTGCGGATGGCAGAGCACCTCCGAGGAGCTCGCCACTGCGAGGCCGTGCTTCGCCGCCACCGGCGCCGCGGCGGGCGCTGCGATGGGCCGCAGCCGGGCGAGGCGGAGGCGGCGATGCTTTTCGACGAGCTCTCCACGCAGCGGATCGTGCGCGTGCGGCCGGAGCCGCCCGATGTCGCCCTCGCCCTCGTGCAACGCGAGCTCTCCCGCGCGAACGCCGCCGCCGCCCCGGAGGCGGCCGCAGCAGCCTCAACCGCGGCGCCGCTCTCCTCCGCGCTCCCCGCGCCGGCCCTCCCCGACTGCCCCGCCCTCCCCGCGTGCCTCAAAACCGAGGCGTCGCTTCGCTTCGACACGCGCGCGCACGACCTGCGCGGCGCGGCCGTGCGGCTGCTCGCGAAGCCTCGCAGAGGGATCGGCTCCTTCCCGGCCGCGTCGCGTTCCGGCGCGCCCGAGCTGGAGGATTTTGCACCGCACGGGGACGTCTTCCGGCGCTTCAAGGTGCAGCAGGCGCTCTATCGAGAGGTTGGCAAGGACGCGCCCTTCCTCGCCGCCTACGAGCGGCTCGTGCGTGACGTGATCCTGCCGCACCTGCGGAGCCGGCTCGAGGGGGCCGAGGAGGAGGGAGAGCCAGAGTTCCACTACCAGTTCCCCCCCACGCTCCGCGTGCAGCCCGGCCCGTCGCACGAGCACGGCCCGCTCCACGCAGACAAGGACTACGGCCACCAGGCCGGCGAGGTCAACTTTTGGCTCCCGCTCACCTCGCTCGAGCGCACGCGAACCACGCTGCACGTCGAGACGAGCCCCGGTCGCGGCGACTTCCACCCGCTCCTGCTCGACTATGGCGATGCGGCGGCGTTCCACGGCTGCCTCTGCCGCCACCACGCGCCCGCCAACCCGACGCCCTTCACGCGCGTCTCCATTGACTTTCGGGTCGGCGTGTCCCCGCACTTTGACCCCGGCTGGAGGGCCGAGGGGGTCAAGGCGTTGCACGGGTGGCGAAAGGCGTAGGGTTCTTTACTTGCACTTAGGATAACCCCAATGCCTGACTTAGTGCTGACGAGCATCCGTGTACGGTCTAAAAATGTAAATGTGGAGATACTGGGGGCTGTGGGTTTGTATATTACGGTGCATTGTGGGTATACGGCACTCCCATCGACCCTCATGACCTCCTGCAGTCTCTGAGATGGACACCAGTGGGTGTGGGACCACAGTCAGGATACACTCGAAGGTTGGGCAAGCAGTAGAGGTCGATACTCTACGCGTCTCACATGGTCTGTGTCGCTGTCGGCACGACAGGACGTCGAGCGACACCGGTGGCAGTGCCACCCAGGAGTGGTCGGGCGGTCTCCCGTCATGAAAGAGCCACCATGTGATCCGTATGATGATTCCTGACAACCGCCTCAGTCAACTTTCGTCGCAGTTCCCGCTCTGAGAGGAGCTGCGGGTCAGTTCGACAGCTGGAGCTGTGTCGCCGGCGTGCGGCGGCCTGCCTCCGGAGGTGCCTCTGAGGTGGACATTTTTTGGTCACCGTGAGAGAACGCGTTCGATTTTTTACTCCGGAACTTCAACTCTGCACGCGCACCGGCCAGGGCTACAATAGTGCCAGGCGGAGATAGGAGTGCGGAAGGCCGCGACCGTCAAGTGGCCCACAATTTTCCTTCTTATTTGTCACATTATTGCCCTCTCACAATCTCTCTCAAAAACACAAAAACACGCACAAAAACACAATCCGACCCAAGACGCACAAGCAAGCACAGACAGTCGAGAAGGGAGAGATAGCAACGACAGTCAGAAGCCAGCGCTGGGTACCAGGAAGGCGAATGCGAGAGAGAGATTTAGCAATACCAAACAACTCTAACACTCACACGTCATTTGGGGCCTGGAGCCCTTTTTGTGTTGTCGAATGCGTTGACGCGGCCTCTCGTCTGGTGTGTGAGCTCTAGCGCTAGTGAGCTCATACGCACGCCGGCAAATCGCGACTATATATATTTAGTTAGTTATCGCCCTCTCACAGACCAGCGCACAGCGCCATCGGGCGTATTTTCTTCTCAATAACAAGGCTGTGAACCCAGCCACGTCTCCACAAGCAAATTAAAAAAATCCAAATTAAAGAGATGTGTATCTGCTCCGCGGGTCATGACAGCGCCGCCTGGTCGCGCAAGCTCTGGTTGGCGGCTCGCGAAGCGGCTCGCCCGCGCCCGAGCATACAATCCTGTAACGCGTGCGGGGCGGGGCCGGTGGCTGGCGGCGTCGACGCAAGGAGGCGAGGGCCGGGTGCGGCGGGCCTGCAGGTGCTTTGCAAAGCGCGGCGCCGACACCTGAGAGCCGCAGTTGGGGCAGGGCACCGCCTAGAGGGATCCGCCGGCGGTCAGTCGCCCGCACCGGCACCAGCCTGGCAGCAAGCAGGACGGACGCGCCTCCGACGCGCCGGGCTTGCTCGGCTTTGAGAGCGCGTGGCTCGAGGCGGCCAGCGCGGCACGCATCCGCGCTGCAGAACGGTCGGTTAGCTCCGCCTCGACCTCGAGGAGGGACGAGAGCCGTGGAGCGGAAAGCCTCTGTTCGGCTTCGCTCACGCCCTCTAGCAGCTCTGCGTGCGGCGGAGGCGGAGGCGGCGGCGAGCACGCACGCGCCACCTCTCCGATAAGCTCGTCCAGCATCCCATCTCCCAGATCGACGCAGGCACGGGAGAGCGGGTGCAGCTTCTTACGCTGGCTGGACGCGTGGAGGAGCATGCTAGCTGTGTAGCGACTGCGAGCCCGGGAAAGTGCCGGCGCGTCGAACTCGTGTTTTTGTTTTTCAGTGTTTGTAGCTCTTACGTACATTCCCGTAGGAGACTCTGCTGACAGGGTTTGCGATGAGGAGCGACCCGAAGGGTTTCTCGGAGGTTAGTGCACCACTAACCGCCGAAGCGCAAGCGCTGGGAGCAACAACACTACGACCTGGGTCGGGCTCATACTAGCACCCAAAAAGAAAGAAAGAAAACAGACACCCCAAGGGAGGGTGCACCCTTCCCCTCGGCAAAGAGCGGTTTCTTGATTTGCCAACGCGAAACAACCACGCGCTGTTGCGATCGACAAAAAGTCTGAAGCGATGGTACCTTTTCTCGCCCTTGTGTCCCTCTCCATCTCTGCGTCGGAGCTTGCGTCGCTGCGCTCCGAGCTGCAGGCCATCGTGGATCGCCACAGCGCCTTTTGGAACGCCTCGATGTCGTTTGCCGTCTACAACTCGAGTGTGGACGTCGCTGTCGCAGCTGGGAAGAACGACTACGCCGCAGGCACATGGCTCACCAACGCCACACGCATCCCGATGGGCTCGACAACGAAACAGTTCACCGCGGTGGCCGCGCTTCGCCTCGCCGAACAGGGCACCATCTCGCTGGATGAGCCCATCGCACCCCATGTCGACAGATATCTGGCGCTGCCGCAGCCGTGCGAGAGGGCGCCGAGCATGTGCGTGCCGACGTGCGTGCCTGTGGCGCACTGCCTCACGCGGCCAGGCCCGCTGTGCGCCGGCGTGAGCAGGGAGCGCCGCGCCACCTGCTCGTACTGCCTTCGGTTCCTGCACTGCTGGGCAAACGCAACCGCGGGCGTCCCGGCAAAGGCGACGCTGCGACAGCTCTGGGACGGCGAGGCCGCCATCGAGGCGGTCACCTACCGCCACCTCCTCTCGATGCGTGCTGGCCTCAAGGACTACTACGACGACCGCACAAACTGGTCGCTCGCCGCTCCTTGCACACGCTCACACTCGGGTTGTGACAGCCTTTCGGGCCCCAGTCTCTGTTCAGCGCGCGCACAGACGCTCTCCTGTCAGTGTATCTCCCTCTTGACTCTCTCGTCTGGGTGTCTGTACGCCGCGTGTACTGTGAGTAGGCTGTACAGGCAGGTGATGGGCTCGACGCGCGACGTGGAGCCGCTCGAGTTCCTCCTCCACCAGGACCACGCCTTCCTCTTTCCGCCCGGAGGAACGACCACCGTCCCCGCCGGCGCTCCCGGCGCGGGCAGCACCGTGCAGCGCGGCGCTCACTCGACCAGCGGCGCGAGCCACGTCCACGGACATACTCGCGACATGCCCGCGCCGCCTCCCATAGGCGCGTACTCGACGAACGGCTTCGCGCTCGTCGGCCTCGCCCTCGCGGGCGGCCTCAGCGACTGGGCCCGGCTTCGCCTGCGCAAGACGGCGTCTCCTCACACCTCCTCTCTGTGCACAGGCGCCCTCGGCCTCGCCGACTGGGCCGACCTCGACCAGCGCGCCCTCGCGTGGGGCGATCGCTTGCCTGCCGACGACGCGACCCGTTTCTTCGGCCGGGGCACTTGCCTCTCGTACCGCGGCGTGGCGAGGCAGTACACGGGGCCTGCGGCTGGCCGCGGCCGCTTCCTCGAGATCTCGAACCACTCTTGCCTCAACTCGTTCACGGGCGGGAACATCGGCGCGGCTCCCCGGGACGTGGCCCGATTCACGCACGCGGCGTACAGCGGCGGGCGCGACGCGCTGCTCTCGCCGGCGTCGGTGGCGCAGATGACGACTTTCCACCCGCTCACCGACGGCTTTGGCGCCTTCGGCCTCGCGTACGGGCTCGGCCTCGAGGGGCGTTGGGAGAGGCTACCGAACGGCTCCGCGGCAGCGACCCCTTCCGTCGTCTGCGGCACACTCGGGTGGGCGCTCGGCCACAGCGGGTTCGACTACGGCTCGGGCTCGGAGCTGGCGCACTACTTCACGGACTTGCAGCTCGGCGTCTCCTTCGCCATGACCTCCGCCGTAGGAGAGGGTTCGGGACTCGCGGGCATGAACTGCTCGCTCCCGTTCGGCGCGCAGGAGAGGGCTGCCGGCTTCGCGATCGCCGACCTCCTCAACGCCGTCGCGACTTTTGCCGGGCTCGGCGCGCCGTGCCCGACGGAGAGCTACGACCCACCGCCCGCGCCGAGCTGCGTCGACGCGCCCAGCTTTGGGACGTTCAACGGCGCTCCCCTCTCCTGCGCGGCCCTCCTCGCGGCGGCGGCAGCATCGTCGCATCTGTCGCCAGAGCAGCTCTGCGACGGCTGGCTCGGCCGCACCACGCTCGGCGGCGTAGTGGCGCAGGAGGCGGCGAAGGGGGTGACATATTCGCCGCCGCCGGGGGCCCAGCCGACGACGGTCGCGTGGGAACTCTGCCGCGGCAGCTGCCTCGCCGCCGGGACAGGACCTTGCTGGCTGCGCGCCAAGGGCGGCGGATGGTGCGGAGCGCCGCCGTCGCCGCCGCCGGGCGATCGGCGAGAGCACCCGCGTGTGGTGCGGGCGGCGATCGCGGCGCGGGCGGTTGAGGCGACCGCGGCGATGTTTCTCTCGCCGAAGCGGTGATTGCGTGATATTTTGTCCAGCCTCTGTTCTTTTTTATTATTTGTCCCCGTGCACAGGTATTGGGGAAAATGGAGACGTGTTTATTATCATTTTCCCGCAGTGTTGACTATTGTGCGTACAAACCCGTATCGAACAAGTGGGGTCTCGTCTCGCGGTCGCGCGAGACTCTGACAAGACACGAGCGTCTCTCGGGCATGCTCTCGCAGCAGACTCTTCCCTACGCACCGCCCGCCTCCCCGGCGCTGCTCTTCATGCCAAAGAGGAAGCGGCTTTCTTCCGTGCCGATGGCCTTGAGGGGCTTCTCGCGCGGCACGACGCTGACCGCCTCCGCCTCGCCGCCCTGCTGCTGCTCAGCTCCGAGCTCAGGCGCGCGCACCCCCTCGAGCTCGCGCCACGCGAGCAAGCGCTCCTCGACGGTGTTGGGGCAGTAGTACGTCTTGCAGACCACGTCGCGGCTCTGCCCGATGCGGTGGCACCGGTTGAGCGCCTGCAGCTCCTTGCCTCGATCGTAGAACGGCTCCATCAAGAAGACGTGCGCCGCGGCGGTGAGCGTCAGCCCGGCGGCCGCGGCGTCGGCGTGCAGCAGGAGGACCCGGAACTCGCCGCGCGTCCACCGGTCGACGGCGCTCGCCAGGTGCCGCTCCTTGTCGCCCTTCTTGAGCGCGACGCGCGGCAGCCCCTCTCGCGCCAGCACCAGCTCGAGGTGCTCCACCACCGCCTTGCTCGCCGAGAAGACGACCGCCTTGTCCTCGCCGAGCGCGCGCAAGTCGACGAGGAGCCGGCGCACCTTGGCGCCCAGCACCGTGCCGTGCTCGGTGCGCGTCGACCCGGCTGGGCGCCTACACGCCTCGCTCAATCTCGGGTGACCTCGAGGCACAGAGGGCGGAGCCCACTCGAGAGGTCGGCGCCCGACGGCGGCCGCCATGTGGGCGAGTGCCTCACGCTCCACAGAGCGCGCGTTGCGCGGAGGCGTCGGGCGCGCGAGGTCGGTCGGCTCGATCCCGCGGTAGGCGCCGCGGGCATACGCGATAGAGTACTTGAACTGGCCCTCTGCGCAGAGCTGGCCCTCTCCGCCGCCGCCGCCGCCGCTGCCGCCGGGGTCACTGCTGCTGCTGGGGCCCGCCGCTTGCGCCGGCACCACCTCGATCAGCGTGTTTTGTCCGATCGGCTTGCGGCAGGTAGGGCACGTCGGCGCCTGCGTGCCGTTGCGGGCCAGGCTGGCGTCGAGGTAGCGCTCGATGCAGACCTGGGCGAGGCGCGGGAGGTGTCAAAGAGCAAGGCGAGAGCGGCGAGGGTGCTGGAAGCGGTGGCAGCGGGCGCCTTGCAAAAGAGGTGCGCGCAAGCGTTCAGCGCGATGCCGCCAGGGCGGCCGGACGAGTCGGCCTGCTCGCCGAGCGGGCCGAGGCAGATGGGGCATTGCGGCTCGAGCTGCTCGAGCCGCTTCTCGTCCCCCAACGCCGCCAGCACGGCATACGTGTCGAGAACAAACTCTAGCGGCTTGCTGCTCGCCGCGTTGACCAGCGTCCTGAGGAACGGCCTGAGCTTTGCCAGCTCGCCCTCCGTCGCCGCCTTCTCGTCGAGCAAGCGCTTGAGCTCCTTGCGGTTGGCCGAGGGCAGGTCGGACGTGCTCCACCGCTCGCCGACAGAGCGCAGCGCCGCGTCGCACGCCTCGAAGGTGGCGCCAAGCGTGCTCCGGCCTTCCGGATAGAGGCGTCTCTCGTCCTGCAGCGACGGCGTCTCGATGCTGGCGAGGCGGGACGGCACGCCAACAGCGCGCGCCTTTGCCATGGAGAGCATGAGCCGCAGCGGCCGCACCTTGCGCTGCTTTCCTTTAGCCAGCTCACGCTTAAGCTGGCGCACCTTGGTCTCACTCAGCTGCACGTCGCTAGCGCGGCGCAGACGCGCCACAGCCGCCTCCGCCCGCGCCAGCGCCCGCGCGTCCGTCTCGCCGAGCGACACGACGCTGACCTTCTTGGCCTCCTGAAGCAGCTTCGCTGCGAGGGGCGCGTCGCCCACGTCGACGCATGCCACGCCGTGCTCCGGACACGTCACGCTCACTTTGGGCGATTTGCAGCCGCAGTGCTTCTCGAGAAAGGCGTGAAAGCTCGCTGCCAGGTCCGCCTTGCTGATGCGCGCCGGCCAGTTCGTCAGTTTGACGGCGCTCTGCCGGCCGGGGAAGCGCGTGCCGGCTAGCACGATGATCTGCGCCACGCTGCCCTCCTCCTCCTGCTCCGCCGGTGCCTCGACGGGCGGCGGTGCCTCGACGGGCGGCGCGCCGTCAGGACGGTGCAGCGGCTCCAGCACGAGCCTCTCGCCGTCGGGAAGCTCCTTCTCCGCCTTTTTGCGCTCCTCCTTCTCCTTCTCGAGCCTGCCGCAGTTCGCGTAAAAAGCCTGGCGGCCGCGCTGCAGCCTCTCGAGCTCCTCAGTGGCCTTGATGAGCTGCTCGAGGCGCTTCACCTCCGCCAGGCTCGCGTCCAAGCCGTCGGCCGCCAGCGGCACCACTGCACCGGCCTCGCGCCGCAGCGGCGCCTCCACAAGCGCCGCCTCCTTTGGAAGCATCTTGACGTACGGCAAATCGCCGTGCTTGTGCTCGCGCGTCGTCTTGAGCAGCTGGCGCACGCGGTCTGCCGAGCCGAGGTCCACGACAAAGGCGGCGGTGCCCTCGTGCGCCTCGAAGCCCTGCCACGTGAGCTGCGCGCCAATGTCGCCCTCGGCTGGCTGCTGCGCCTACGGGACGTGTCACGGGCATATCATGGGCATGTCGTGGGCATGTCTCTCCGCCCCGCGGCCCGATTGCGCCTTTCGGTGGCGCTCTCGCGGCGTCTGGAAGGGGTTCGGGCGCTGGGCGCCGGGCCGCAGCGCGGGCGGCAGCTCGAGCAGCGAGACTGCGAAGGAGGGAGCCGCGCCGCCCTCGGCGGAGGGGAGCGCGCTCAGGCAGCTCGAGAACGAGCGCGCGATGTCGACCGTCCCGCAAATGGCGGCGGCCTCGAGCCACCCGTGCCGCAGGCGCGGCCCACGCACAACCACCGCAGCGTCCTTCAGCCAAAGCCATTCCGGATGCGCGCTCCGCAAAGTCGCAAGCAGGGCGGGCGTCGGTCGCCAACCCACGGGCGTCCCGCCGCCGCACCGCAGCTCGATCAGGTCGTGCAGCGCCGCCCGGGCAGCCCGCAGTAGTCGCTTTCTTTGGCTTCCCTCCTCCGCCTCGTCGTCGTCGTCGTCGTCGTCGTCGTCGTCGCCACCGTCGCCGCCACCGCCGACAGCCGTCGCCTGCTTCAGGGCCTCGATGACCTGAGTCACCAGCTCCTTGGCCGTGTACATGCGCTGCTGCTCGCCGTCACCTGTCTTGACGCGCAGGACCTGGCACCCTCCTCGCCGAAAGGGCGCCTTTGCCTTGAAGCTCAGCACCTCGCACCCTCCCCGCCCGGGCACGACCAGCTCCAGCTTCGCCTCCAGTCCCCGGACCGCCTTGGCCGCGCCTGAGCCGAGCGCCGACACCGCACTCGACCGAGCAAACTGCTCGAGAAGAGTCAGCCGCTGCTTGCCCACGGCAGCGCGGAGGCGCGCCGCGAGCGCGGCGGGCGTCTTCCCCTCCTTGATGCGGTCCCAGTACGTCCGCTGCAGGTTGTAGGTGACCATCTCCTCGCGGCTGGGGGTGCCCGAAGGCGGCACCAGCACCTTCAGCCTCTCCTTGGCATAGTACCGCTGGACGCCGCGCAGCAGCCAGAGAAGCCGAACGCCTTGCAGCGGCCACGGGCGGTCGTCCACGATGCGGGCCCCGGCCGTGATGCGCTCGAGCGCCAAGTGCCACCGCAAGCGCGCCACGTCGCTCGTGTACGAGGCGCGCCGCTGCAGCTTGAGCTCAAAGTCGTTCCGTGTCGTGGAAAGCTCCTCGGCGGTGTTCATCCTGCCTCCGCCATCACCTCCGCCCAGACTGTCGAGGAACCGGATCGCCCGATCTGGCGTCATCCGCTTCATCTGGTCGTCGAAACCATCGAGGTCGAGCGGCGCGAGGGCGTTGCCGCTGCGCAGCGTGGCGCCTTGCTGGTCGCTCTCGCTCAGCTGGAGCTCGCGTTCGATGTCGTTGATGTCCGGGAGCTGCGACGAGCAGCCGTCGCCGCCCGCTATCAGCGATGTCGAGAGGCAAGCCTCGTTGAGCAGCCGCAAGCCCTTGCTGACGAGGTTCTGGCTGCGCGCGCGCTCCTGCCTCGAGTGGGCGTCGCCCATCGTGCGCAGCGCGCGGCTCTGGCGCAAATGCTGCGTCACGAGCGCCTCGAGGTACGCGTACACAGCCAGCTGCGAGCTCTCGAGCGGCACCGCCACCACTTCGTCGCTCCGCGGCGGCAAGTCGAGCAGCGCGGCACCGCTGCCGAGCACGCGCTGCCCGCTTTTTGAGTGGCGCATCATGAGCGCGCGCAGGAGCACGCGAAGAGCGTCGAGCGCGCTCTCCTCCTGCTGCTTGTACGGCCTGCCGATGTTGTGCTCCCAGAAGCCGTCCTCGTGGTTGGCGCCGCTGCCGGAGGGAGGGAGGGGCGGTGAGGAGAGGTCGCCGCCACTACCGCACAAGGCAGACCGAAGGCGGGGCGCGGCGCACAACGGCGTGATCCGGAGGAACGCCAGCTCGCCCTTGAGGTCGTCGATGGAGCTGCTGAGCGGCGTGCCACTCACCATCCACCTGCGCGGCGCGTGCAGCGCCTCGCACGACACCGCCAGCTCCGAGGTGGCCTGCGCTACCTCCTGCATCTCGTCGAGCACGACGCGCGCCCACGCCACCGCCGCCAGCAGCGGTTTGCTCTGGAGCAGCTGCTGGTACGTCGTGAGCACCACATCGTGCCTCGCGAGCTCCGCCGCCTTCGCAGTGAGCGCGCGCTCCTCGTCGAGCTTGAGCACGGACAGCGAGTCGGTCGCCTGTCCTCGGCAGAAAGCGGCAGCGGGCGTTTCAGCGGGCGGAGAGAGCAATGCGGGGGGGGGCGGCGCGCGCCGCGCGCCTTTGCGAGCTCGACCAGCCACTGCGAGAGTAGCGCGGGCGGAACGATGATCAGCGTGGCGCGCGACGCGGCCTTGCCAGCCGCCGCCTCGCGCGGCAGGCTGGGCAGCGACGCGACGACGAGCGACGCAACCTCGAGCGTCTTGCCCAGCCCCATCTCCTCGCAGAGCAGCCCGCCCCACATAAGGGGCGGCGCCTCCAGCCGCAGCTCGGCGAGCGCGGGGGAGTAGTGGTAGGAGCCGCGGCCGTCGCCAAACGCGCGCTCCTGCCAGAAGAGCCCGTTGAGCCCTCGCGGCAGCTTGGCGCGGTCCTCCATGTCGAGCATCCAAGCGAGGGCGTGCGCCTGGTACAGCTTGAGCCTCATCTTGATGCCGGCCGGCTGCTCCGCCGCGCGGTACCCGGTGTGTTCGCAGCTCTTGAGCACGCCCTGCAGCGTGAAGGGCCCGGCGGCCGCGCCGCCGACCGAGTAGAAGGCCGGCGGGTGCGAGGGAAGCGCGTCCAGCGACACGATGGCGCTGCCTCGCAAGTGCTGGAGCAGCGTCTGGAACTGGCCGCATGCGGTCCAGCAGAAGAGCAGGCGCGTCGCGTAGACGTCGCACGACAGCTTGAGCCGCTGGCTGCAGCCCTGCGCCTGCTTGCCGCGAGCCTTTGCGCTGCTCACCGCGCCGAGCGAGGCGGGCGGCTCGATCGCCGCGTGCAGTAGCGGGCAGCCGTAGCCCAACGGCGAGGTGTCGGGCTTGAGCAAGTACTGCAGCGCGTCGAGCACCGCCATGGGGTCGCGGCAGTCGTCGTCGGCGCCGCCGGGCAGCAGGTCGGGAACCAGCTGGCCGCCGACAACGAGCTCGATCAGCTGGTTGACCGAGACCGTCCCGCGCCCCGCCAGCTCTCCCGTCAGCTCGCACCACGGCTCGGTGCTCACGTAGGGCAGGTCCGCGCTGCTGCAGTTTCTCTTCGCGGTGTACCACCTCTTTCGCGGGCGGCGCATGCGCGGCTTCTCGCTGTGGACGCCGAGCGCCTCGGCCAGGTTCCCGGGCGCGTCGGGCTTGACCTCGAAGGAGAGGTGGACAGAGCCGATGAGGCGGAGGCAGTCGAGCTCCCGCCCGCGGAGCGCGGCAGCTTTGCCACCAGCTGGCGACTCCCACACCCGCAACTCTGCGTCGCTGGGCGCCAGCGGGCGGCCAGTCAGCAGGCTGATGCACGCCGGGCGCGAAGCCGGAGGAGCTGCCGCGGGCTGCTTGCGCGCCCGCTTGGGTGCGGACTCGCTGACCTCTGGAGCAGGCTGCTTGCGCGAGCTGGCTTTCGGCTGCTTGCGCGAGCCGGCCTCGGGCTGCGCGTGCGAGCTGCCCTCGGGCTGCGCGTCCGAGGCGCTGGTCTCCGCTGGCGGCTCACGCTTGGCTGCCTTCACCGGCTCGGAAGGCACGGGCGCTAGCTCCCGCTTCGCCGCCACCGGCGCTCCAATCTTGCGCTCATCCTTGAGCGTCCACTCAAGGTGCGTGCCCTTGGCCACAACGGAGCGTGCAGCCTCCTGCAGCGGCAGCGGCGTCACTGCTCGCTCGCGCACCTCCTTCAACTCGAGGCGACCGCCGACGACGCCATTCGAGATGGCGCGGTGCCACTTGTCACCCCACTTGAACTCGCAGGCCGTACCGAGCGGCCAGGCTCTGTTGACGTCCCTGGCAGACGGCATCGAGTGACCGTGCGGGAGCCGCGCAAATGCCCGCTTGGCGACACTCGCCGCGCACGTGCGGGACTGCGCAAAGAATTTTATCGGCGCACTCACTCTCGGCGTGTCCGTTGCCGTCCTCCCATCCCTCCCTTGGGTTGTCTGTTTTCTTTCTTTTCGTGTCCGTTTCCTTTCTTTCTTTCTTTTTCACGCAGAAGAGTCGTCCTTGCGCGAGGAGAGCTCGATAAACTCGCGAGGGGCCAAAATATGCCGCGAGGAGGGCAGAGTTGCGCCGAAAGGCGGGAGAAGAAGCGAGAGCAAGGGAGCGGCAGGCGGCGGCGCCGTCGCAGAACGAGGCAGAGGAGAGCGACGCGACAGAGGAAGAAGCGACAAGAGAGAGAACGACGAGAGTGGGACGACCGCGAGGTGGCATGAAGGTTGCAGTGAGAAGCGGCGAGAGACTGCGAAGAGAGATAGGAAGAGGCGGACGCCCAAGGGTGGGCGACGGCTAGCGCATCACACCCCTCTCCTTAAAATCTCTGTGTGGTGGCGGCGTGCCGTCCTCCCATCCCTGCCTTGGGTGGCTATTTTCTTTCTTTCTTTTGCCACGCAAGGACGAGTGGGTGTGCGAACAATTCCGAAAGACAGTGAGGCCGGGATCACACACGGCAGGGGTGGCGGGGACGGCTGTGGAGCGAAGGTGGCCGTAGCCAGCCTCAAACACCGATGGGACAATAAGATGAGATTGCCAGATGAGAATGGGGGGAAGGACAGACGAGCGACATTTGACGACGTCGGGGGTCACAACGTGACGACCAAAACGATCTTGGGGGCCAGGGTGAGACAACAGGTCGGGGTGGCACACGGGGCACACCACAGGCGTATTCTAGAGGGGGAAAAGAAACGGGGAATCAGGGCAGTGCTGGCGATTTACTGGTGTAGCCCCCAGAACAATCAAACACTCTACGGCCAAAACAATCAAATGGTGCGCGTGGTAAGATTTACCACGACTTCTGAGGCAAAATCTGACAAAAATCGGGAAAATCGGCAAAATACCCGGTATTTTCCAGGTATACCCGGGTTTTCCCAGGTATACCCGCAAAATACCCGGTATTTTGCCAATTTGGCTGAATTTGGCCGCAAACCAGCCTCAGACTCGGCTCAGATCCCGAAAATTTGATGATTCCACGGAGTTTCGTAATTTACCATACCACTCTCTGCCCATACCATACCACTCCCTAGGAGAATCAAATAAGTGGTAAATACCACTCATTTACCAGTAAATCGCCAGCACTGAATCAGGGGCCCCGCCACGAGTGCGTTTTGGGGATGCAGAGCGTGCAAGGCGGCTAGGGATGAGGCCGCAAAAGAGGCGCGCGAGGCAAGGAGGAGAATCGGGGAACGGAGAGACTGGGACGATTGGACACAAGAAGACAGTGAGCCACCACAGGCGTCGTTGGCGCACCTACTGAGCGGCAAATGCGGCTGGAAATAAAGAAGAGGAATTTCGGTTTATCATAGCCGCCGAACTTTACCTCGCTGTTTCTTATAGGCGTGTGTGCATTCTCGTGTTATCTTCGAGTACAGTATTCCGTGGGGGCGGTACGTATTCCCGTATCACTAGCTCCGAGTAGAGGGGGCGTGCTGCAGTTAAGGGGAAACCTGGTACACGCGGGGCTAAGGAGAGTATTCCCGTATTACGTGCTTACTAGCTCCGAGTAGAGGGGGCGTTCCGCAGCTAGGGGAAACCCAAACGCCAAAGCGCAGAACCAACCCTCGGAGACCCGTGTTATGGCCCTGCGAACGCGCACCCCCCAGGGCTAGAGGGCTCTCTATCTCGTAACCCGATCCCGATCATCCGGCCCGCTGGGTGTGCTTCTTAGCTCCCCGGCCCTGGATGTGAGGCTACCAACTGCACTCCAAGTGCTCCAAGAGGCGCGTTACTTCATGCGGAAGCTTGACAAACACACGGCGAGGGCGACAGCAAGAGTCGAACGGGCGGCGCCTGACTCAAAAGACAAAGCTATATTCCTGAGACGAGCGAGGGCAGCCTCCTTAAAGGCAATGGGGTCTAGATTTGGAGCGCTCGCCGAAGAGGAGTACGACAAAATAGCGCCCGTGATTGCCTGCACGCTGCCCGCACTCACGGACTCCATACCCGAAAGAAAGAGAGGGGAGCTCGCAGGAGAGGTGACGAGAGAACTACAGGTAGTGGGGAAGGCAGCCTCGATTGCCATACAGACATGGGTGCGAAACAACGACAAGACCAAGGCACGGGCAGAGGAGAGAGAGAAGAATATAGGATGGATAACGCGCCTGTTCAAGGCATGGAGGGTGAGCCACGCTGAACGTGCTGAACGTAGAGCCGAACGGGAGGAAGCCGGGGAAGAAGTTTCCGAGGAGGACGAAACACCAGTGGTAATCCCGTCGTCTCTCAGCTGTCACGAGGCACCCGAAGGGGACCCCAGCGCCAACATCATCTGTGGAGGTACAAGTGTTCGAAGAGAGAGTGGACCTGAGCTGGCTGAGCAACGACATGACTTGGCGGCAAATGATCGGAGTGGGCGTCAGAAGAGTCGTCTTGCGCGAGGAGAGCTCGATAAACTCGCGAGGGGGGCCAAAATATGCCGCGAGGAGGGCAGAGCTGCGACGAAAGGCGGGAGAAGAAGCGAGAGCAAGGGAGCGGCAGGCGGCGGCGCCGTCGCAGAACGAGGCAGAGGAGAGCGACGCGACAGAGGAAGAAGCGACAAGACTCAAGAGAGAGAACGAAGAGAGTGGGACGACCGCGAGGTGGCATGAAGGTTGCAGCGAGAATCGGCGAGAGACTGCGAAGAGAGATAGGAAGAGGCGGACGCCCAAGGGTGGGCGACGGCTAGCGCATCACACCCCTCTCCTTAAATCCCTGTGTGGTGGCGGCGTGCCGTCCTCCCATCCCTGCCTGGGTTGTCTGTTTTCTTTCTTTCTTTAAAAAATCACTAACCACTAGATAGAGGCTCAAGTGACAATTCACACACACGCCGGTGCCATCACTGCCATCTGCACAAAGCATTACTCTCACGACACACGGGGACCGGGTGGAGCGGCGGTGGCGGCGGCAGCGGCACGCGCGGACGGACGGATTCGGACGGGCGGAGCAGCGACCGCCTGGGCGGCCGCTGCTCTGTCTGCGGCAGAGCGCGCCGTCTCCCGTCTGCGCAGATCAGGGGCCAGGTTAGGGAAGCGTGGGCGCGGCGGCGGAAAGAATTGGCCCCAAATTCTTTTCACCTGTGTTAGTGCCAGTGCGCGCCAGTCCCGTGCCCAGTGTTGTGCGAGGGGGCTCGGTTTAAAATTCTTTTTTCACCTCTCTGTTGGCCAACCCCCCGGGCGCCGGGCGCCCTGGCCAACGAGCCAACAACCGCTACCTCTATGAGCGGGCTCGAACCACTGCTGTGGGAGTGCATCCGACTGCTATCGGCGTACATGCCACCATCGGGCATGATCCTCGACGCGGGAGCCAACGACGGATCGAGCACTGCGATGCTGGCTCGTGAGTTTCGGCGGCACACGGTCGTGGGCGTAGAGCCCACACGTGTGAATGTGAAGCGCGCTCTCGAGCTGACCGCCGGGCTTCAAAACGCAGTCATTCTACGGGGAGTGCTGTCCGAGAGCAGCGGCGCGCTCTCGTATCCGCTCGGCCGCGAGTTTCGCGCCGGCGTGCTCTCTCAAGTGACTGGGTCGGACCTGCAGCCAACGTTCGGACGCAGGCGTAACAACATCACGGCACATTCCGTGGACAGTCTGCTGCTCGAGCGCGGGCAAGCGCTGGCGTTCGCCCACTTTGATGCAGAGGGCCACGAGCTGAGCATCCTTCGCGGTATGCAGCGCACCCTTTCGCAGACTCGCCCCTTGTTCACGGCGGAGGCCTTCCCTAGTGATAAACCTAGCGAGAGGCGCGCCTTCCGGCAGCTGAAGCTCTTCATTCACAGCTTCAACTACACGATGCACGAGGTGCGCGAGACCTGCGGAAACAAGGGCTGCCGCAACTTCCTCTGCGTACCGGCAGAGCTTGCACGTGTTGGAGGTATTGCGAGCAGGTGTGCAGAGGGAGAAAATCAGCGGCGGCCGGTCCCTTGCCTAGCGTGTGCGGACTCGCGCAGTTAGGAGTGCTCTTTACCGGGGGCGATGGTCTCGCGAGATCGTGGAGGTTACTCCTTGTGCATTGCCGCAAGGCACTCGGACTCCTAGCCGGCACATACTGTAACGACGCGTGTGGGTGTGCACAAGTTATGTGAATATGATGTGAGTTATTGTGTTTCGAGGATACGCTCATTTTCCCGACTATCTCTTTCGACCTATTCCCGCCTCCCACTCGCACAGACGCACGCTCCTCTCCACGAGTGTGGAGTGAGCAGTTTTTGTTTGTGTGACTGCGATCTGCGTGTGCGTGGAGCTCCGCTGTGTCGTGTGTCGACTAACCGGCGACTATCTCGATGGGAAAGATATTTAGGTCTTTCCACACACCCCGCAACGGAAAGACGAGCCATCATTGATCTACTGGAAGCACAAGAGCCTACGCCGCGCTGTCGGAGTCGCCCCACCCCTCCTCTCGCAACTCGCCCATCAGCCGATTGTACTTTTGCGAGCACTCGGCCAGCGCGAGGTTTGCTCTGTCCTTGCGCCGCCCCCACTCCGCCGCCGCGTCCGCATCGCCCGCGTCGAGGGCCCTCCCCTCGGCCGTCATGCAGTCGGAGATCTCTGTGAGGACCGGGTTGGCCTCGACGAGCTGGTCGGTGAAGAGCCTCACGCGCCGCTGGTGGAAGGCCGCCTCCGCGTCGCGCCCCTGCTCGGCCGCCCGCTCGCTGTCGAGCATCGCCTTGCTCACCTGCGGGCGAAGGAGCGCAGAGGGGGTTCGGTCGTCGGCGCGCCGGGAGCCAGCCTCGCGAGGGAGAGAGGCGGCCGCCGCCACACCTCGATGGAGAGGAAGAGGGTCAAAAAGTTGCGGATCCCGAAGCCGCCGCAGCCGGGGCGGATCGGCTGGGGCGCGCCGCCCGCGCCGCTGCACTCTGCGCAGACGCGCTGTATGAACTCGAGGAAGGGCGCCTCGGTGCCGGGCTCTCGCTGCAGCACCACGCTCGTGAAGATCTGCAGCAGCACGTCCTCGCCTGCTCGGGGCAGGCGCGCGTGAGCTGCCGAGCCCCCCGCGCCCGCCCCCGCGCCCACCCCACCCGACTTCACCCTGCACGTCGATCAGAATCTGGTTGCGCACGATGCTCAGGTAGGTCGCCTCGGAGAGCTGAGGCCCGAGCAGCTTCCACAGGTTGACGTACACGCTGCGGCACACCACTCGCCCAACCATCTCCCGCGTCGCCGCCGGTGCGTCACGGTAGCCAACCACGCCGCCAAGCGCCGCGTCGATGGCCGCCGCGTCGGCGTCGAGGCTGAGCGCGCCCGCCGCGTCGAGGAGGCCTGTGCGGGGCACGGGCGTGGACGTGTCACGGACAGTGCCCCCTGCAGCTCGCCCCACATGCGTGGCGCGAGGAGGGCCTGCGGCGCGCAACGCGGCGACGAGCTCAAGCGCGAGCGGCTCGGCGAGGCCGGAGGGGCAGCCGTCGCGCCGCAGCTCCGTGTCGACGCTCACGAGCGACTCCGGCTCGAGCAGCCCGTAGTACGTGCGCGGGATGTTGAGGAAGGTGACTCCCTCGCCGGTGACGGCGCGCATCCGGTTGGCGCGCTGCACGTAGGCGGGCAGCGAGGCGACGCGCGACGCGACGTGCTGCACGCCCTGCCCGATCTCCTCGAGGTACCAGTGCACGTGCCCCACCGGGCTCAGCGCGTTGTTGGTCGGCAGAAAGACTTGGGCGCGGTCGGTGAGCACCGCCTGCGGGGACGAGGCGCGGACGCGTCCTGGACGTGTCTCCTCGCGGCGCGGGGCCGGCCACCACCCCGCACCTGCGGGTCGGCGGTGAGGAGGGGCGAGGTGTTGCCCGTGACGGTGGACTCGATCTGGGCCTCGCCCGCCGCGACCACGCCCGCGTTGAAGTCGACCTGCGGCAAGGGCTGCGAGGAGGGTCGAGGCAAGGAGCCCGAGCAGCGCCACGCCTGCCAGGAGAGGCCCCCGCCTTTGGCGTGAAGCCGAGCGTCTCCTCGAGCGTGCGCAGGAAGCCGACGCGCGACCGCACGTTGCTCACCTACTCGCGCGCGCTCGCGGCGGTCGGCGGTGCTGCCTCCCCTCGACCAGCCAGCCGGCCGAGGCCCTCATCTCGCCCAGTGGTCGCAGTACGCCGGAGCGGCGTCCGCCTCGAAGGCAGCAGCCACCGGCTCGAGCCCGGGCAGCGGGAGAGCCGCCCCGCCCTCCCCGCCCTCCGCCGCACCCTCCGCCGCACCCTCCGCCTCGCTTGGCCGCTCCACAAATCGGAGCCGTGTGCCGACGTCGGGCTCCGAGCCGGGCTCACCTTGGTAGTAGGCGAAGGCCTGCGGGAAGGGTCCGAGAAGGGTCAGGGAAGGGGCCGTCTGGGCGAGGGCTCGCCCGGCGACGAGGGTGAAGGCCTCGAAGACGCGCGTGCCGTCCGGGTGGAGGAGGGGCGGGCCGGCGACCAGCTTCGGGTGCAGCGCCTCGTACCGCCCGACCACAGCCTCCAGCTCGCCCCGCTCCACCTCGAAGCCGAGCACGCCGACCCCCTGCGCGCCGCCGTGCGACGACATGTGCCTCTCGAGGTGCGAGCGGGCAAAGTGGTCCGGCTCCGCGGCGCATGTGGGCGAAGGCCCTGTGCCGGCGCCGCCAGCCTCGCTGCGGCACGTCACGACGAACCGCGCGCCGTGCGGGTCGACTGTCGAGAGGAGGAGCGAGCGCGTCTCGCGGCCCTCGTGCTGTGCGGTGATGCGCCAGCCAAAGGCATACAGCATCTGCTCCACCAGGTCGCGGCCGTGCACCTGGAACGCCGCCGGGTCCGCGGATGGGCCCAACGCGAGCCACGCCTCGCGTGCGGCGCCCACGTCATCGGCGGAGCCGGTCGCGTTGACTTTTGCAAACTCATTCAGCCGGTCCTCGATGGCCTTGTAGTGCGAGAGTGGCTGCAGCTTGTCGACGAAAAAGTGCAGGTGGTCGTACTGGCACACCGAAATTCTCGCAAGCGGCTGCGTGCCGTCCACCGTTTCCTCTGCGGTGCAAAGCTGCGAGGCCGGAGCGGAGAGGAGCGGCGAGCGCAGGCGTCGATGCCGAGTCGAAGCCGATGGGCCTGCGACCGAAAAGCCGTGCGCCGAGCCGACCACTAGCAGCAACATGAAGCACAAAGCTGCAGGCCGCTCCGCCGAGTAAGACACACTCAAGCAAAAGAATTCTCACGGCGAATTGATGGACTGCTTCCAAAATCCTGCTCGCGTGCAGGTGGGGACCTTGTCCTCGTCCCATCCCTCGTTTGGCGTGTCTGTTTTCTTTCTTTCTTTCTTTCTGCTCCCCATCGTTCTTCCAAAATCCTGCTCGTGCAGGTGGGGACCTTGTCCTCGTCCCATCCCTCGTTTGGCGTGTCTGTTTTCTTTCTTTCTTTCTTTCTGCTCCCCATCGTTCTTCCAAAATCCTGCTCGTGCAGGTGGGGACCCTGTCCTCGTCCCATCCCTCGTTTGGCTTGGCTGTTTTCTTTCTTTCTTTCTTTCTGCTCCCCATCCCTCCCTTGGGTTGTCTGTTTTCTTTCTTTCTTTCTTTGCTCCGCATCCTCGCGGCAATCGGGCCTTCAGGTTGAAACGACGGGCAAGGGTGGGGGGCGTGTTGGATCTCCCTCCTGTAATGAGGATTCGCAACCGCTGGAAGAGAGTTTTCTAAAATCTCTCTCTCTCTCTCAACCGCTGTAGTCTTCACTACGACAATAGACATCACCGGGTCCGGGAGGGGAGAAGGCGAATCCGACCGGGGGGTATTGCTGAGGCTTGCCTCAGAGGCTTGCCTCAGAAATCCCAAGGCTCGCTAGCATCTCGCTCCGCGTCCGCGCCGCAGCTTCTCGTCCAACGTGGCATCCTTGTACTCGCGCCACAGCGCCGACTCACACTTACGGCTCACGCCGCTCCTATTCACAGACATGCGCTGTCGTTAGCTCTGAGCATCACCTGCCTCCATTGACTGCGGCGTGAGCGCGGCGCCCTTTGCAGTGCGCCCGGAAGGCGGGGTAGGAGAGCGCAGCTATCCCCGCAGTGCTCGCCGCAAGGTGTGCGCTCCGGAGGATCGATTCCCGCGTCGCGCAGCCGGCCGCTGGCGGCACGACGCGTGGAGTGGGGAAGGCACCCGCATGCGCCGCGCCAATCTCCGGCAGGATCGCCGACTTGGTTCGGCCGCGACGCCCTCCAGCGCCCTTGTCTGCCACAAACGCCTTTGTCTCGGCCGAGCTGCTGTCGGTTGCAAGGCCACTGCTGCCGTCGGATGCAAGGCCACTGCCTGCCACAGGTGGCTCCATCGCGGTCTCACTGCTCGCACACCAGGCAATGGCAAAGAGGAGAGCGGCCACGCATGCCCATAGGTGCGAGAGCAATTTAGAGGTGACAGATATCGCTACGCCATCTTTGTCGACCGCGTCGTAGTCAGGCGGCAGCAGTAGCATGCATGGCGGGGGCGCCGGTGGGAGCAAGGGAGGAGCCGAAGCGGGCACGCTCGTTTGGACCATTCTGCCGGCGAGGATAACAGCGAGGACGGTCCCAGCACCCGCGAGAGCGGTTGCGAAGCGAGCGCTTTTGTGCCATGCGTGGGCCTGCTGTTCGCGGCGCTGCGCCGCCCCCCTCGCCGCCCTGCCTCGCGCGGCGGCCTGGATGACGCACGCCTCCCGATCCAGACAGGCGTCGATAAGGCAGCTAGTGGTCAGTGGAGGGGTGACAAAGGTGTAGCTGCCGTCCTCGGCGGGGACGGCGTCGAAGCCTGGCCAGCTTTGCGCCGACCACGAGAGGCTGTCGCTCAGCGTGATCTCTGACATCCGCGCGCGCCACAATGCCACGGAAAAACGGACACGGCTAACGCTAGTAATTCTCTTGCTTTTTTGTGATCTGTGATCTGTAAGGGTCCGCCCGCAGGCGCATTTTGTATACCGAGGCGGTGCCCGGTGCCGAACCTGTCGGACCTTTTTTATTTGTGCATTGTGGCGCGGACTAGTGAACACCGGCACACAGAAAAATAATTCGAACACATGCACAGAATAACGCCCCCCCGAGCAGCACTCTCACTGCATCACACGTCTACGTGCGTCCCACGCTTTCACACGCTCACGGCTTGACCCCGCTGATGACGACTCGCCCGCAGATGGAGTTCATGTCGAGCTCCTGCAGGTGCGAGAACTCGGCGCTGCCGACGTGCACCTGGTTGCGCTGCTTCGACGCCGACGACGCCCACGACTCGGGCGCCTCCCCCTCGGGCGCCTCCAGCTCGAAGGCCATCGCCATGTCGGACGTGTCGATGGCGACGCGCGCGAAGCCGGCCTTGGTCGCGATCGGCTGCAGCGAGCTCAGCTCGGAGAACATGCGCATGCAGAGCGGCCACTTCCCCTCCTCGAGCGGGCGCAGCACGACAGAGGTTGCGATCGCGAACCGGCCGCCCGGGCGCAGCACGCGCCACACCTCTGCGAAGGCCTTCGGCTTGTTCGGAGCGAGGCAAAACGCGCCGTTGGAGATGACGGCGTCGGCCGAGGCCGCGGGCAGCGGGAGCCGCTCGAGGTCGCCGACGACGAAGCTGACGCGCCCGTCGAGGCTGCGCTCGCGCGCTCGCGCAGTGGCGTGCCGCACCTCGGACGCGGCGATGTCGACGCCGGTGACGCGCCCCGCCTCTCCGACGGCCGCAGCCGCGATGAAGGAGTCGACGCCGAGGCCGGACCCGAGGTCCACCACAGCCTCGCCCGGCTGCAGCGCGGCGAAGGTGTGCGGCGACGCGACGCCCTGGAAGTTGGGCGCGTCTGCGCCCGCGCACGCAACCTGCTCTGGCGTGTACCCGAGCCGCCTCATCACCAGGCTCGCCTTGAGCCCGTCCCCAGACAGGTGTGCCGTGCTGCCGACGGCGTTGTACGCCGCCGCCGTCGCCGCCTTGGCCGCCTCGTCGCCGCCCTCGGCGGCGGGCGGCGGCGGCGGCGGCGGCGGAGCCTCGGAAAAGGCGAGGCAGAGCTCCGCCGGCCGCGAGGCGACGTCGGCCGCAAAGGCGGACTCCCCAAACGCGTCGGTGAGCAGTTCGCGCACCGGCTCCGCGCCGCGCAGGTCGGCGGACTCGTGCGCCTGCGGGACGCGCAGCGGACACGCGTCGCGGACTGTGCGAGGCGGGCGGTCGAGCAGGGGCGGCGGCGGCACCTGCAGGCACCACACGCGGAAGGAGCGGCCGGCGAGCCACGGCAGCGCGCGCTCGATCCGCTCCGGCACGCCGTGCGAGTAGCCCGAGTGGCCGACGCCGCACACGACGAGCGCCTTGTCCGCCCCGCCTTCGCCCTGCGGAGCGAGCAGCCGGCTCACCTTGTGCGCCATCGCGGCGTCTTTGATGAGCTGCGCGGGGAACATGCGGCGGAACTTGTCCGTCGGCGGGAGCGGCGGCTGCGCGTGCAGCGGCCGATGCGTGAGCAGCGACTCGAAGAACGAGTAGTGCTCCTCGGTGCCGTCGAGCGTCTCGCCTTTGGCGAGGTAGCCCTGGGCCCTGGCCGCCTCGATGGCCGCCTCCTTGGACTCGCGCATGACAATCTTGGCGTAGCTGCGCGGGATGAAGCCCGCGTGGAGCTGCAGCGCGCCGTGATCGCGCCCGAGGCGGAGCAGCGGCTCATACGGCGCGAGGTCGTGCCCCTCCGTGCCCAAGCTGTACTGCTCCAGCAGCGCTGCCATCTCGAGCGTGCCTGCGGCGTACGCGTCGAGCAGCGGCTGCTGCTCAAAGTTGAGGTGCTCGAGCACGACGTGCAAGCGCCCGCCCGCCTCGAGCGACGCGAGCATGGCCAGCGCGGCACGGCACTGCAGCTCGACGCACGGAGGTATCGAGTGGATCTCGCCGACGATGACGAGCCGGGCGTCGGCCATGGCGCGGGCGTCGGCCTCGCCGGCGGGATGGCCGAAGCTGGACGGTCTCAGGCTGAAAACCGCCGCCCTGTACCCGGTGAGCGACTCGGGCGGAGGCTCGACGGCCGCCGTCGCGGCGCTCAGGCAGCGAGCGGCACGTTTCGCGCGCAGCACGAGCGCGCCGGCAGCGACGGCGAGAGAGCCGCCAACCATGGCCTCCACCGCGCGGCGGGAGGAGCCTTGGAGGGCGAGCGACATACACACAACACACACTGCGAACAGAGCGGCAACCAGCAGCTATCAGGACCCGGTGCTGGGGTGCTGCCAGCAACCAACTCGCGGGGGGCGGCCGGCGAGCGGAGCGAGCCGAAGAGCTGTGAACGTCGTTTGATGCGATTTTCGGCGGCACGTCGCACCTACGTGGCGGGCCGCCAGGGGCCCGGCAGCAGGCGCCCCCGTGGACGGACACAGGCAGGGACGGACGAAACACGTATTCGTACCCGAACAAGCATGACCAGGGAACGGGGCATTGCACTACATAGTGCAGGACCTGGGGCAGCAACCAACAACCTGGATGGGGACGGGCGGTGTTGCGCAGCCGACGCCAACCAGCAGCGTTCACAGCACAGTGCGAGACTACGGTTGCAACCTGGTAATAAGACGGCTCGCTGCGTTAGGCCCAGCGGTTTGGACTTTCTGCGGGGTATGGTATGGTGCGACGCGCAACCCACCTCGAGACCATACCCCCCGCCTGCTGACAGACCCAGCCTCCCGGAGACCGGGGATGGGCGGTCAGGACCATACCCCCCACCCTTTGGGCCGCGAGGCTACCATACCATACCCCGGAAAAAGTTGGAAACCTGGCCGTACCGCGTACGCGCTTTACACCGAGGGCGCCGTACCCCGAGAGGCGGGACATATGACAGTGTGGCCCCATCCAGCGACTGCATGGGACCCCTTCACCGCCCCCGCGGCTGCCACGCGAGAAAGAGCGCCGCAGAAGAAGAGAAACGGAGAAAACTCATGTGACATGTGACGCTGGGACTGGCGCGGGCACGGGCAGTTTGCGACACGAATGAGAAAACGCAGCAGCGTCTCCGTGACGGAGAGGACGCAGAGGGTGAAGCGCCTCCAACCGGACGCAGCAGCGCCTCCATCACACCGGGAGCCAGCGCGACACCACCCATCACACCGGGAGGCAGCGCGACACCAGGTCGAAGCCGAGCAGCTTGGCCCCATTCTTTGGCGTCGCAAACCCGATGGCGGTCAGCGCAAAGCCGTTGAACAGCGTCCCCACGCCGCCCGCGCGCACAGTCTGCCGCAGGCAGTCGAGCACGCCCGTGTAGGCTGGCTTGAGCAGCGAGTCGCCCTGCAGCCGCGCCTTGATGACGTCGAGCGGGAAGGACGCCACCCAGAAGGTCCAACCCAGACCGCAGCCGGCGGCGAAGCTCGCGACAAAGCTGGCGTCGCCGCGCCGGCCGGTGGGGGAGGTGCGAGCGAGCACGTAGTCGGTGCAGCCAAAGAACAGGCCGAATCCAATCTGCGCCGGCGAGGGGACGATGGGCTGGTGAGGAAAGGCGCGTCACGCGTCGGCTGCGAGGGGACGGCGTGCTCACCACGTCTCGCATCACTGTCGGCGCCCACCCTCTCCAGAGAGCACCGACGCCAGCCACGCTCACAATGTGCCTCGCGAGGGGAACGATGCCGCAGCTGCACCACTGGGCTTGGCACACCTGCAGCCTCACCTTGAGGTGTTCGACGGGCACCGCGAGGGGCGCCTGAGCCAAGCCGCCGATCGCGCCGGCCGCTGCAAACTTGACAAAGCTACCGTCCTCTCCAAATACGCGGCTTGTCGATTGCTGCGTGGTGCGAAACACACTCATGAGGAGGCCGGCTCCGAGCAGAGGCGGCGTTGTGCCGCGCCACAGAGAGAGGATGCCGCGCTGCTGCACGAGCGTGCGTGCCGTGGCGACGGCACTACTGCTCCCCGGCATTGTCTGGAGCTGCACTCGCACGACATCGATGGGCTGCGAGATCAAGACGGCCAGGCCGCCGCCGCACGCACCGCTGAGCAGGTCGCGTGCGTTCATCAGAAGATCGTTGCGGTCACTGAGCTACAGCGGTGAGAGACATAACGGCGGGACGCGGATGTCTCACGAGCGGACGGCCGCATCTGCATGTATCTCCTGGAGATACTGTGATCTGTGATCTGTAAGGGTCCGCCCGCAGGCGCATTTTGTATACCGAGGCGGTGCCCGGTGCCGAACCTGTCGGACCTTAAGACAGCATTGTAGATCCCTGGGCGAGGGTGATGGAGAGGGCGGTCTGTCGGCGCGCTAAACCGTACGTAACCCGCCGGGGCGGGCCGGATCCACACGCGCTGTCGGACCGCCCTGTCGGAGGTAGACCGCTCGTCTAGCCAATCAGCCTTAAGCGAGCGGTCTGGCCGTTGGAATGGCCGAGTTTGGTGGACTTGCGTCCTCGCATCGATCGTGGTTGTAGGGATATCGTTATGAACAACAATCACCACCGTGAAGTGCCGAACTTAAGGTAAAGTAGCTTGAGTTAGGTTAGGTGCTTTGCACTGAGTTAGGTACGGGGTAGCAGCAGTTAGGCACGCGGGATTTCGTTTTTGGTCCCGACGGGCCCCTCGCCGGCGCTGACGTGTCCCGGCGCTCTATCCGCTGGTGTGCATTGCTGCTGCGCTGCTCACCTTAGCGGGGACGAGGAGGAGGAGTAGGGCATTTATTAGCGTAGGTACTCGTACTCGAGCGTAGGTGCGGGTAGCGTAGGAGGGAGATGCCACCCTCAGTGGTGCGCTGCGGGCCGCGGGGCCCGTGTGCCGCTGCCGGTCCGGCTGGACCGAGAGGTGGGTAGCAGGAGTTAGGTACATTAGAACAGGAGTTTGGTAAGAGGAAAAGAGCTCCCTAACTCAAGCTACCTTACCTTAAGTTCGGCACTAGACGGCACATGGGGAGGCGGCTGTCTCTGAAGGCGAACCTCAGTTACGAGCCACCCCCCTACTTGCCTCCTCTTTGTTCCCTGGCTTTCTGTCTCTTGCGCGCCTGCTGTCCAGTTTATCGTCGCAGAGAGAGACCAAGAGTAGAGGGAAGATACACTTCTCGTGCTCCGCATGTGCCTGGTGCCTGGAGAGCCAAAGTTGGACTTCGGCTGTGAACTAGGCCATGCCAAAGATAAGTTGGGCTTTGGCTGTGAACTACTCCCTACGCACCAGTGCCAAAGAAAGTGAGAACTTTGTTTGGCTAGGTGCCTAGGTTCCCTGGGGTACGTAGGTAGAGTTTGTTGTAGAGGCTCTACAGCAAACCCGCCGGGAAGGCAGTGACTCAAAGAGGTCGAGCCGCACTAGTGGGGTGTCTCCGAGCTTGCTGGAGCTCTGATGGACGGCCCTGACTATCCCTGACACACAGAGAGTCACTCTGACGGCACACAACACCCTATGACTGCGTCATGACCAGCCTGCCATGCGTCGCCGGTGCCGCATTCGTCGCAGTGCTTCTTTACACTTTAGCAGGCGGTGGACTGTCGGCTGCGAGGACGGTCGCATTTGCGCGAGGCGAGGCGAGCATTGCTGCGCGTTGCATGCGCCATGCCTCGCGCCAGCGCGTGCGGGAGCTCCTCTGGCTGAGCCCTGAGCGTTGAGTCCAGGCGAGTTGCGCTGGCCACGATCGCTACGCCGAGCCGAGCTGACGCGCCGAGGCGCCGGCCAGTCGCAGCCGTGAGGCATGCCACAGCAGCAGAGGCACCTGCCACCCATTGGGCGGGCAGACAGAAGGCCAGGGCAGCACTGGCAAGTGCAACGCGCCTCATGTCGGAGAGCGACCGTGCCTCGTTCGCCGCTTATGATGTAGAGTTTGTTGTAGAGATTTCACGTTGTAGAGCGCCTCTACATCGCTCTACATCTGCATCGCTCTGTCCCGCGCCGGATGTAGAGCTCTACAGCTCTACAGCGCTCTCCAGCGCTCTACATCTCTACAGCTCTACAGCGCTCTACACTCCTACATCCTCTAATACACCCTCCCTCAGGCAGAGGGCAGGGGGGGGAGACACTGGAAAGGAGGGGTAAGCACTGAGCGAGGGCAGGGCGGGCTCAGATCTCCACGTTGCTCGCGTCTTCCGCGGTGATAAAGCCGAGGCTGACGAGATGGTTAGGAGCGCAGCTGTGGTGCGCCCACCTGCCCACCCTATCCTAACGACCCCGCAAGACGTCAGGGAGGCATGCGCCCATCCGATTCAGTGCATTGGACTCGTGCGCAACCCGTTGGACCGCGCCGTTTCGTCCTTCATGCATGTTATGGGCACACATCTGAAGACCTCATGGGCTAATCGGAGCGACGAGCTGGCGACTGCATGTGTTGGGCGTGGTCTAGATCGACAGGGTTGCTTGGGAGAGCGCCATCCATCGGTCGAGGGAAGTGCAACATTCTATGAGTATGTCAACGCTTTGACACGATTTGCAGCATCTAACAACACGTATCCTGGAGATGGGCACATGCTCCCTCAGTCCGACTACATAGGAATGAAACATATGCTGGTCATCCCCCTCGAAATGATCGCCCCTGAGGCGTCAGAGCAATCGTGTCCCCCTCTTGCGCAATTCGTGGAGCAGCTGGATCCTTACAGGCTAGGCGACCACGAGGCAATGATTGCAAAGGACATGCAACACTCGTCGCGTGCCAAGAACAGTGTGGTACCCCAGTACCGAAGTTTCATCCAAGAAGCAGCAACATTGTCCGGCTGTTCGCAGCACATTGACTACTCTGACCTGCACGCGTTACATGTTGCTGGCACGTTTCCGAGTTACGATTCCTTTTTCAAGGACAAGAGATTCTGTCGCCACGTGGTAGGATGCCTGTATGCGAGTGATGTGCGCCAGTATGTGCAGGTCTGCCAGCAACCTCGTTTTCGCGCATGCTCCTTCTTTCAGGAGACGTGCCGCAAGCAAATCACGCGATTGCGCACCGTATGTGGGCTTGAGGGTCTCGTTTGAATCCATCCTGCTGGGCAGGCGCCAGTACGAGATCCCTTAGTGTGTGCATGCACTGGCCGCGACCACATCACATTGCTACCCAAAATAACCCTACAAGTGGGAGAGCGATGGTTCTAAGATCAGGTCATGACTGAGTAGTGGGCAAAAATCGAGAATCTCTCGCCGCCCGCAGGGCGTCGGCGAAATAGACGTTTCGGGGAGGACAGAAGATCATCACGACCGGAGGGTTGTCTGAAAAGTTTTCCCGACCCTCCGCTCCGGGCAAGGCCAGGGCATGGAAGAACTAGTTAACTAGTTAACTGGATTAACAACCACTAACAAGCAGTTTTGAAACCCAAGTAATTACATAGCTACCAGTTTTGAAACTGTTACTGCCCGTTAACTACCCTTTTCGATCATCCAAATCACCTTCTAATCAAAATCATATAGGGTTTGGGACGCTCGTGACGAGCTCAAACTGCTCGCTTTTCAACCAGCGTTTGCCTGTCTCTCGCCTATAATGCCGTTCTTATGATGGACTCCGATAAACTGTGAGTGAAATTTGCCTTTTTGCTCTGCAATCGCGTCGACAACCCCTTGTTTGAGAGTCGGCCGGGGTGAGCATACCGCAGCTGTCCGCAGGCGCAAAACGCCGAACACAAGAACTCCCTTAAGCCATCCATATTGAGAGGACCTAGTTAACTGGTAGTTAACTACATGTTTTGAAACTCAAGTAGTTAACTTTTTGGGGTTTTGAAACTGATAACTATTTCCAAAACTCATTAGTTAATGACCTGCCCTTGCCTTGCCTCCGGGAGCGCACCCGTAGGGTATCGGGTATCGCGAAGAAAAAAACACAAAAAGGGACAAAACTGTGTTCTACCATGGTTGCGCGATGAGTTTCAGGGGCGTTTCAGCTAGCGCTCAGGTTTTCACTTGGTCCCAGACAGGTACCTTCTGCCATAGTACACATGCCCCCCCCGCCCCCCAAAGAGGTGGCGCTCGTGCTTGGGGTGTCCAGACCCCCCCCCCCCCCCCGGCAAAAAAAGTGGGGGGGTTTTTGATTGCCCCC
>NW_005200738.1:115434-129941 GCF_000372725.1 Emiliania huxleyi CCMP1516 | reverse complement strand
CTGCGCGCGCCTCGCGTCTTTTGTATCCGCTCAATGCCGGCTGCAAAGCTTTCGCTCTTGGCGCACGCGCCACGGGTGGCGATGCCGGAAACGGCGACGAAGCCCCCCTCAACGGCGGCACGGGCGCTCTCGTCTCTGCTCCCCAGACCAAGCGCGCGAGGGTGGGCGTGCCACACCCAGCTGAGGTAGCCCAGGGCGTGCAGCACAGGGAGGCGCAGCTCGCTCGTGAAGAAGAAGTCGACCTGGCCTTCCGAGGTCCTTCCGAACATCCGCTTCCCGTCCACCGTGTGCAGCGCGTCTCTGCAGCTCTGCTCCGGCCGGCACAGCGCTCTGTACAAGGGGCGGGACTCCTGCTTGACGCCGTCGGCTGAGCAGGTCGCCGGGCAGCTGGCGGTGAAGGAGTGATCGTACCAGTGTTGCATCACCGCGTCGGCACCTACAACTCGGGACGACTCGGGCCGCTATCTCCCGTAGTTTCACGCTCTACACGCATTGAATGGCGCCTGGACCGCGAGAGAAGAGCCCGCCACCGAAGAGGTCGACGTGGCCGCAGTGGGCGATGGCAAGGTCAGTGAGCGCGCCGCCGCTGTGGCCGAGGCCGAGGCCAGTGGGGCCGATGTGTGCCATCCGCACGTCGCGGAGGAACCAGGCGAGGCGCGCCGTCTGCTGTGATGCCATACAGATGGGCGGCAGCCTCTTCTGCCTCGATCCCTGTGTCGCGGCGCACCGCGCAAACGAAGCTTCCTGGCACTGCCGGTAGCCAAAGTCAGTGCGTAGGCCTGCGATGCCGCCCCCGCCGCCCACGGCGCGAAGGCTCGTCGGCACTTCGCACCCCGGACGAGCTTTTGGCGTCGGATAGGCATTTGTCCGGAGCACCGCGTCATAGTGGTCAGAGTCGATGAGGCGCGCCCACGAGCCGTTGCTACAGCGGAGGCTGTGGCCGGACAGGACCACAGCACAGCGCCTCAGCCCCTCACGCAGCAGCGGCTTACCTGGTCCAGAGCTGTGGTTGCGCATCCGAGCGACCCACCCAGCGATGGCCGCAACATCAAAGCTGAAGCAGCCGCCCGTCTCGACAGAGCACGCCTTGCGCATCACGCGGCCGTCACTTTCACACAGCCGCTTGTGCCCTCCCGGAAGGCACACGCGGAGCATCCCCGTTCTGCCGGACTCGACCGTGCAGGGCCGAGCAGTGTTGCAAAGAGTGCCCCGCGCGTGTAGCAGGTGCAGCAGCCGCTCGGCGAGTGGCCCTGCATGATCGTCCGCGAACCGGCCGTGGCCCTGCTGGTAGGCTCGCGAGCGGGCCTGCTCGAGCGCACACGCCGCCTGCCAGCCTCCCTCTGGCATTGACGAGGCCCTTTTTCGATTTAAACAGAACGGGCAGACGGCGGGCGGCCTGCTTCTCCTGGCAGCGAGGGACCAGACTCTCCACACACACGCAGCACACGGCCGGCGCACACCCTGGCAGCCTACCCTGGCTGGCTGGAGCCGCAGGAACGCACGTTTCAACTTCGAAAATCCCTGTGTGGTGGCGGCGTGCCGTCCTCCCAGTTGTTTGTTTTCTTCTTTCTCCACTTCCCAGGGCATATGCTACCAGGTCACAGTGTGGGTTCGGCACCTGTTCACACCAGTGCGGGGGTAGGGGACACCTCCGGAGTACTAGTATGGATTTCTTTTTCGGGGAAGAAATAAAGGGCGGATTTCTTCTTCGGTGGGATGAAAAAAACTCGGGGTGGCTACAATCGAGAGTGGACGTGATTGCGATTCCACTGAAATTGCAAATGAAAAACGCAATCAACGCCAATCACAGAGGCATTTGCCGCCCAGCTCCTTCGAAATTTAAGTGTTTTCCCAAGCAAGGGATGACAAGGTCTGTCTGTGAACCTCAGAGACTGTGCAAACTTCACGTCTTGACGGTTAAAAAACCTGTTAACGGTCGCGACGTGGTCAATTCAATATATCGTGACAGCGGCTGCGAAACGACAGCAGCAACGACAGCTGGTGACAGCTGGTGACAGCTGGTGGCAGGAGGCAGCTGGCTTCCAACTTTTTCGGGGGTAGTAGGGTAGGGTATCATCGGGGGGGTTGGGGTAGGGGGGTAGGGGGTAGGGGGGTGGCTGCCCACTAGGCAGGGTAGTATGTATGTGTGTAGGAAGGCGAAGAACAGTCAGGCTCGGACTGGACACCAACGCGGTATGGGTGGACGCTGGACAGTGATCGACGACTAAGGGTAGGGGGCGAGCCACCCTACCCGACCCCCCTCACACCTCGAACCCTGCTTGGTGTGGAGGCATTGACCTACGCGAGTACCTGGCGTGATTGACGGAATGGCGTCGAGCGTCGCTCACGACGCCTCATCGGCCCCCGCTGCTGCCTCCGAGTCGCTGGTGCGCGATACCGTGCCCGATATCTCGCTCATGAGGCGAGCGTTCACCGCCATGGACACCAACAAAGACGGGCACGTCTCCTTCCAGGAGTTTTCCACGTACGCCGCGACCGAGCTGCGGCTAGGAAAGCCAAGGGCGCGGTCTGCCCTCACGCAGCGGCAGCGGCGGATTCGCACCGATCCCGAGAGGGATGCGGATGCCGCTGATCAGCCACGTCGCCGCAAGTCCAAGCTCCTCAAGGGCATGAGCGACGGCGGCGAGGAGCGGGCGCGTGGCGCGGGCGCGCGCCGCTTTGGCCTCTCGAACGCCTCCTCGCGCGCCAGCCGGCTGGCGGTGCGGCGCTTCGGGCTGGGGAGCGGCAACGGCTCCGGCCCGTCCCTGTTTTCCGACGTGCCGCTCTTCCTCGCCGAGGAGGAGACGGAGAGGCTGATGCAGCACGCTCCGCCGTACGGGTTCCGGTTCGGCAGGTTCCGACCGGACGAGCTCGATGCGAAGCGGCGCAACGCCACGCTGCCGCGCGTGCGGCGGTACGGCTCGTGCGCCGTCGTCGGCAGCTCGGGCACTCTGGTGCGGCGCAGCTACGGCGCGGAGATCGACGCGCACGACGCGGTGTGGCGCGTGAACAGTGCGCCCCACCCTCGCCTGGCGGTGCGTGCCGGGCGACCTCTCTCCTCGCACCCCCTCCCCCGCCCCCTCCCTCCGCACGCAGGCGCAGTCGTGAACGAGAGGTGCGCCGCGTGCTCACAGCCGCAGGGCCGGCTGCAGGGCTGGCTGCAGGAGCCCCCGGCCTGAGCCTCGGAGCCGCCCGGTAGGTACGCTGAGTTTGCAGGTCGGAGGACGACCGTCCGTGTGCTCGCCTCGCCGCACGCGGGGTCGGATTGGCGCTTCAAGGAGCAGGACGCCTTCCCCGACACGACCGCGATGGTGGTGTGCGACCGGCCGTACGCCTACTCGTGCCGAAACGGGGAGGGTGTGAAGAGACGCTGTTCACAGCGGGAGGTGTGAATAGGTACGCCTACTCGTGCCGAAACGGGGAGGGTGTGAAGAGACGCTGTTCACAGCGGGAGGTGTGAATAGGTACGCCTACTCGTGCCGAAACGGGGAGGGTGTGAAGAGACGCTGTTCACAGCGGGAGATGTGAATAGGTACGTCTACTCGTGCCAAAACGTGCTCTACGCGACGCGCAAGCCGAACCTGCACGGTGCAGCCACCGCCCACCACCGCCCTCGTCCGGCTCGCGCCGCCGCCGCACGCCCCGCGCCGCCCGCGCGCTCTCAGGCATCAACCCGCTCTTTTACGCGGCGGTGCGGCGTGCGACCGACCGGCGAAAGAACGCGATCCCGCTCACGGGGGTGACCGCCGTGGCCATCGCGACGAGGATGTGCCGCAAGGTGGACGTGTACGCGATGAGCACGCTGAGCGGACCGCCGGCGTGCTACTACTACTGGTACTCGAAGCGCGGCGGCGGTTGCACCGGCGGCGCGCGCAGCTCCGACGAGTGGTACCACAAGCGGCCAGGCGACGCCGAGTTCCATGACTTTCGAGGCAACGCCGACGCGCTCCTGCAATGGAACGCGAGCGGCGCCATCCGGATCCGTGTCTGAGAGTAAGACGCCGCGCCACTTGGACGGCGGGGCGCGGGGAGGGCGAGACTCGAGGCATCGCCCGACGGAAACGCCCGAGCGTCGAAAACCAGCGAGAGATGGTGTCCAAGGTGTGCGGACCATATGTTGGTGAGCGTTCTTACTTGTGTGGATCAGTTTCGTGAGTGTGTGACCTACCAGCGCCAGCGATGACGGCTTTTTATTTAGCAGATAGCACCACAATGAGAACCGACAAAGAATATAGGTCCGCAAACCCCCGGCACACAACGAAAAGAACGCACGGGCGGGGATCCGTTCCTTTTCGTACGCGAAATCGAACCGTACCCATCTCCTCTAGTAGCTACTAGAGGTATCTTGGAGCACTTGGAGTGCAGTCTGAGCCCTGGCTGTCAGGCTGTCAGGTGCTGTCAGGTGATCTGTCAGGCTGTCGGGCACTGTCAGGCACTGTCAGGTGCCTCTGTCGGACCAGCTGTCAGGTGCTGTCAGTGCTGTCAGGTGCTGTCGGGTGCGTGTCTGACAGGCGAGGTGATCTGTAGCTGTCGGGTGCTGTCGGAGCTGTCGGGTGTTGCTGTCAGACGCTGTCGGAGCTGTCAGAGCTGTCAGGCTGCTGCTGCTGTTAGACGTTGGGCTGTTGCTGTCAGGTGCTGTCAGGTGGTGCTGTTGGGGTGCTGTCAGGCTCTGACACACATCAGCCACACTTATGACACTATCAAGAGGGCGCTGACTATCAAGGGGGTGCTGACGCCGATGACGCCGGCGGCTACGCAGCTACCCCCCCTCCTACACGGCGTGATCACGCCGGCGGCGGCGGCCGCCTGGGGAGCGCAGATGGCGGCGCAGGCACAGGCGGCGGCGGCGGCACAGACGGCGGCGGCCACCCCCACCCAGACGCCGTAGGCATATGACTGTAGGGCCCCAGAAGGCTAGCTGGTAGCTTCATTTGTAGTAGCACAGCCGCCGGTGCTAGAGGGGTGTGTTGTGGTTCTTGCCCAAAAATGCGTGTGGTTTTTGCCCATGCACATTTTTTGCATTTTTGCATTATGTGCATATCGCACATATCATGGCATTTGAACGCATTATAGTGCATTCAAGACTGCATCTGCATTTTCTGCATTTTGCGCGTGTTTGCATTTGGTTGCATTTGCATTTTTTGCATTTTGCGCGTGTTTGCATTTGTTTGCATTATGCATTCGGTGGGCAACTGCATTTCAGCTGCATATGCTTTTTCTGCATTCTTTGCATTCGGCGGGAAACTGCATTTAGTTGCATGGATTCACTGACACACGGCCTCCATAGCGTGTCGGCACCTAATCCTCCAAAAAGATAATGACGTCCATACCAGGGTGCTTGCTGTGGCGGTCGACTACAATCTCGTTCTCCACGCGCAAGTAAGCAACCGCAGCGCGAACATCAGTGCGGGTCAAGTGCTTGTCCGCCGAGCTGACAGTGCAAAATAAGTCGTCAAAGGTGCACCTGAGCTCTCCTCCGAGGTGCTCAAGGGCCGCACCGGCCGCGCGGACAAGAGCAACGACGGCGGCGAGGTCATAGTCAGCAGCAGATGAGGCAGCAGCAGATGAGGTGGAGGGACCGGACGAAGTGCTGCTCGCGGTGGGTGCCGGTCGCCGGGGGCGCGGGGGGGGGCGCTAACAGACCTCTTGCGCCCGCCTAGCCAACAAAATGGTGTATCATCTTGATGCATGCAAACTTCTACATTAGAGGAGGCAGGAACCGGAGCCAGATGGCCGAAGGGATGGACTGCTCAAGGGCCTCCCATTGTCCTTGGCCTTGCCTACTCAGCAACATGCATCACTATGCACTGAAAAATGCATTACAATGCAACGTATGCGGGTATGTGCATACGAATGCAATTGAATGCAGTGATCACTAAGGGGGGTTTGTTGTTGCCTGACGCAAGCGCATCCGGCGCCCAGTCGTCAGGCGCGGAATCCCAACCGTCATCAGGGCGGTCCTCCTCCTCCGCAGAGACCACGTCCCCAGCTGGCTGCTGGGTTAGAGCCTTCTTCGTCTTAGTCGGCCGGTGGGCTCTGCGCGCTTCACGGATGTCGGCTGAACCAAAGCTCTGAGAAATTGCAAATGCAAATGCAACCAAATGCAAACACGCGCAAAATGCAAAAAATGCAAATGCAACGAAATGCAAACACGCGCGCAAAATGCAAAAAATGCAAATGCAACCAAATGCAAACACGCGCAAAATTGTAATGCAGTTGTAATGCAGGTGAATGCATGCGGATGCAAAAATGCAAAAAACGCAATGCATGGGCAAAAACCACACGCATTTTTGGGCAAGAACCACACTTATGCCGGTGCTAGAGAGGGGTACGCAGAGGTGGAGCGGGAGGGACGGAGGGTTGAGAGAGAGACCCATGACCATCCCATGACTACATGGACCACACTCACATGTCTTTGCATGTAATTTTGTTATACCCTCATGGGGCACAAGAAAGAGGCTCTACGGGGTCTGTGTACGGTCTGTGCTGCTGTCAGGCTGTCAGCGCTGCTGTCAGGCCACTGTGTGCTGTCGGGCTGTCAGGCAGCTGTCAGGCTGTCACGTTAGGGCCTGACAGCGACGGGTCACCTCGCCTGTCAGGCTCTGCTGTCAGGCTGTCAGATGCGTGCTGTCAGACAGTCAGAGAAAGTGCTGTCAGCGCTGTCGGGCTGTCGGGCACTGTCAGGCGCTGTCCGGGGTTTGCTGTCAGTCTGTCAGACCAGGGCTCAGAGACAGAGTGCAGTCATCAACCTCACATCCAGGGCCGGGGAGCTGAGGAGCGCACCCAGCGGGCCGGCGGTATCATCCGTATGATTTGTTTATTCATTATAGCAACGCGCTGCCGGCGCTAGTACGGCTGGTTATCCGCGCTCTAACACTCTCGTACGAACTGGCAGACAGAGATGTGCCGCACCCCGAACCGCCGCGTGGGCAGCTGCGCCTGCGGAAGCCGGGGACGCTCTTGAAACATTTACGCTGGTTCGTTCGCTCTGTACTACTACACAGTGTGGGGGCCACAGGAGAGAGCGACGGGGTTCACACAGTCACAGAGCGTGTCCCGAATCCAGCAGCAGCGGACACGTGCAAGATCCAGCAAGGAAGGAGACGTGCGTCCCCTTCGCCAGCGATCAGTACTAAGACCTTCCCGCTTGCCCGAGCCCTCGCAATCAGTAACGACGCACCCGCTGGCTCCACAACCCTGAAAAAAGGAACGATAATGTCCTCATCGCGCCTCATGCACGCAATCGGTCTCCTTCACCGTTGGCGGCGCCGCGCAACGCTGACTCCGCCGGCCCAGCGGCTCTACCTGACTGGTGACGGTCAGGCGTTGGTTCTGCCCAAACATGCAGTGAAGACTGCCCTCATCGAATGCTCGACTCCATTCCGTCCAGAGGAGGCGCTCGCCAACCTGCGCGAGGAGCCGCCCACGCCTGGCGAGGTTATCGGGAGACACAAAGCCGTTCGCAAACGCGCGCAGGAGCTGGCAATGTGGTCGGGTGCCCTGATTGGCATCACGCTGCTCAGTCCCTTAATCGGGGTACCTGCCGGAGGGGCCGTCGGTAGCATCGCCCTCCACGCGATGGTCAAGTTTCACGGGCGCCGAGCGGAGCGGCGGCTCGCGCGGCAGCTAGATCAGCTATCAGTATCACTCGGAGTACAGTAGCGAGTGTGAATTTGTTGATTAATAAATGAAAAATAAGTAACGAGCGTCCGTGTACCGCGTGAGCCGAGCGAGCGGGGAAGCGCGGATCGAGAGGGCGGACAGAAGGCGCGCAACGCTTAGAGCGCAGAACGCCACAGCGGTCCCGCCCCAGTGGTCGATCAATGAATAGTGCGCCGTGATCCGAACGCGATGGGGGTTCTGGGTCGATAGAGGTAGGGGGAGGGGGCATGGCAGACGTATCAACATAGGGGTGGAGAGTGGGTGGTGGACGGCTCGGCCCGAGACCCAACGCGGCCCCTCCCGGCCCTGCAGCTAGCCCCGGATGGGGCGGGGGCTGCGGCTGCGGCTGCGGCGGCGGGGGGGCGACTTGACGGAGGTGGCGGCGCTCTGGCTCCTGCGGCCGGCGGCGGTGCCCTTCTTGGCGGCGGCCCGCTCTGCGGCGAGCTCGGCGGAGAGGTCCGATATGCCCGCCTCGGACTTGACCTTGTCATACACCTCTGGGAAGGCGTCGACGCCGTCGTGCCGCTTGCGCGCCTTGTCGAGGAGCGAGAAGTCGAACATCTGGCGCAGCTCGGTCGGCGTGCAAAAGATGTCGGTGTAGAGCGCCTGCCAGCCTCCGACCTCGCGCGTCCAGTGCTCCATCGCGCGGATGTTCTCCTTTGCGTCCCAGACCGCGCCCTCGCGCACGGCGCGCGGGACGCCGTAGGCTCCGAGGTCGACCCACAGCCCGGAGGCCTCGCCCTGCTCGATCTCGGCCGCGCGGGGGGTGAGCAGGCCGGACGAGCCGCCCGTCTCCGACGAGTGGTCGAAGATGCGCACCTGCGGTCGGGAGGGAGGGGGGGAGGGAGGGGGGCGCCGCGGGGGAGGGGGTGGGGTGGGTAACGATTGGGAGCCGGGCGGGTCGCGGTGCTCTCGAGAAGGTCGACGGGGCGGAGGGGCGAGAGGGCGGGCGGGAGGGGCGAGAGCCGCAGGCGTGCAGCGAGGGCAGGCGTGCAGGTAGGGCGGGGCAGAGGGTGACCGGGAAGACGAGGAGCGGGTAGGCGCCGAACCAGTCGTCGAACTTTGCGATGCCTTCCGGGAGGCGCCACAGAGGCATGATGCTCTCCTGCGAGCCGCCGAGGGGGGGCGGGTTGGCGGCGACGGGCGGCGGGTCCGCGGGGCTCGAATCTCTGCCGGCTTGTGCGGTGGGGAGAGACGCCTGCACGACGTGCGCGTAGACGGAGGCTCTGCGGATGACGGGCCCCTGCGCCAGCTTGAGGAGCGAGACCTCGGGAGGGCCGAGCCAGCCCCAGAGGGCGCGGTAGAGCGGGTGGTTGGAGAAGGGGATCATGTCCTCGAGCTCCCAAAAGATGGACCGCGTGAAGCGGTGCAAAAAGTGCTGGAGCGGGATCGACTCCTGCCGAGGGAGGAGAGGCGGGGCGCGTCAGGACTGGGCGGGGCCTGGTGCTGGGGGAGAGGCGAGGCAGCGGCAGCGGCCGCGGGGCTGCTCTCTCCTGGAAGGCGCCGGAGCGGAGGGCCGTCTCGACGTGCCGGTAGTAGAACGGCTTGTACCAGACGTTGATGCGGTTCAGCGGCGCGGCAGTCGAGGGGCGCGCGTCGAAGTAGCCCGCCTAGGAGCGGAGCATCTGGGCTGGCTCTCGGCTGGCTCTCGGCTGGCTCTCGGCTCTGCGCGCCTGGATGACGGCGTTGTCGCGGTCGTACAGCGTCGCCTCGAGGAAGTCGGGCGCCTGTCCCTCGCCGAGGGCAGCGAGCCGCTGCAGCTGCGAGGTGAGCTCTCCAGCGGACGAGGTGGGGAGGTACTCGACGCGGACGTACGGCTGCGTGCGGAGAAGCTTCACCTGGGGTGGGGGCGGGGAGGGGAGGCGGCGTCGGGGAGGGGGCGCGCAGCCAGACCCGCAGCCGCTCTCCACGGCCGTGGCTGCCATCCGAGTGGGGACGCCGTCCCTCGCACCCGAGTCCCGCCCCTCCACCCCCCCCCCACACCCACACACACACACACCCACACACCCACACACCCCCACACACACACCCACCCACCTCCACTCGCCTCCCTTCCCTCACCTCGCCTCGCCTCGCCTCCCTTCTCCCTCGCCCTCTCCTCGCCCTCGCCCTCCCCGCTCGCCCCCGCCTCGCCTTGAGGCTAGTCAGGAAGCCGACGGTGCCGTACGACCACGGCAGCGCGTAGAAGAGCTCGGGCTGGTCCTTGGTCACCGAGTGGCGGCGGCCGTGCGAGTCGACAAACTCGTACTCGAGCACCGACTCCTGGAAGAGGCCGACCTTGTGCGAGTTTGTCTCGATACCGAAGCCCATCGCCAGCCCGCCGATTGTGATTGACTCCATCTCGATGTGAGACTGCAGCATCAGCCCGAGGGGGAGGAGCTCGTCGGTCAGCTCGCCCATCGTCACGCCTACGCGGGCGGCGAGGGAGGCCGGCGTGAGGAGGCTCTCGCCGAGGCGCGCGGCGACTGCGCAGCACACACGCACCTGGCTCGCAGGTGAGGGTCAAGCCGTCCTCGTCCACGTCGAGAATCTCGTTCATGTGGCCGAGCGCGATCTGGTTGCACTCCTCCTTGTTGCTGCCCAGCTTGGTCGACATGGCCGCCCAGTTCGACCGTGCGGTGCGCAGCTTGCGCTTCCTCCCGCCACGGTCCCATGCCCTCAGCTGCTCCGAAATCGAGTCGACGTGAGCAGCATGGCGAATGGCGGCAGCCTTGCCGCCCGGCCCGCGCAGGTAGCGGCGAAGCCGCCGCCTCCCCAGCGTGTACTTGCCCCGGATAAAGGAGAGAGGCACGACGATCAGCATGAGGACCGGCGTGCGGCACGCCGCGGCCAGTCGAAACTGCCAAGGAAATTCCTTTGAGAGCGCGCCGCCGTCAGAGCCCAGCAGGGCGGCGAGGACGAAGGCTATGACGAAGGAGGCGACGCCGTAGCCGATAGTGGCGAGCATGGTAATGTTCAAGAGCGGGCGAGTCTGCTGGGACGTGGGTGAGTCTGCTGTTGAGCTCTGATGCGGGTGTCGCCACAAGGAGAGGCGCCGGGCGAAAAATTCTTTTTTTCCGTGATATAACCGCCGCGACCCTCCACGTTTTCTTTTCGCTTCGAGCGCCCTAGCGAAAGAACGCCGGAGAAAGAAAGAAACGCAGCAAGTCGCGCCGCCGCGGCACGCATGCAGTTCCGAGCAGATACGCGATGTACTCAGTAGTTAGTGGAGCAGGAGAGCCGTGGAAGCCGGGCGAGGCGATTTGTCCGAGAGCGGAGAGGCTGGTTGCATCTCGCAGCTGTCCCTCGCGGCGATCTGACACCGCCTCCGCGCCGCCGCCTCCGCGCGCCTCCGCCCGACCGGGCTGGCGCTGCCGGGGCGGCGAAGGCGGCGCTTTGCGCGGCTGGCTTCCCTTTGGGCGAAGCGGCGCCTCACTTCACGCCGTAGCGCAGCTTGGACTGGTTTGCAACCTCCTCCTGCGCCTTCTTCAGCGCCTCTGGGTCGGCGAGGAAGCGGCCCGAGAGGGGCGCGACGGCGCCGCTCATCTGGAGCGGCTTGAGGTCCGCGTCGAGCTCATAGACGAGCGGGATGCCGGTGGGCACCTGCTCTCAACGCAGCCGCGTGACAGACGCGGCGGTATGCGGCTCGGTGCGGCCGCACAGCGGCTGGAGCGGCACCTCGAGGCTGGTGATCTCGTCGTCCGAGATGCCGTCGAGGTACTTGAGGATGCCGCGGATCGAGTTGCCGTGCGCCGCCACCAGCACCGTCTTGCCGCGCTTGAGGGCCGGCGTGATGTCGCTCTCCCAGTACGGCAGGCACCGCTCGACCGTGTCCTTGAGGCACTCGGAGAGCGGTATCTCCTGCAGGGCGGGCGAGGCCGCACCGGGGTGAGGGGCGGAGGGTGCGGCCGGCGCGGCCGGCGCTCGTCGCGCGGCGCTCCTCCGTCGGGATGTGCGCGTACTTGTTGTCATTCCCCGGCCAGTACCTGCGGCGGCGGCGGCCAGGGCGAGCCGGTCGGGAAGGCCGACGCCGTGTGCGCCGCGGGCCGGTGCGACCCGCGCCAGGCCGCCTCTCGCCTCCTGGCCCCGCTCTCCGGGCGCGGCGCCCCCAACCTCCCCGCCCGGCCGCCCCTCCCGCGCCCCGGCGCACTCTGAGTCGGTGTCGATCGGCGGCGGCGGGAGCGAGTACGATCGGCGCCACTGCTTGACCTGGTCGTCGCCGTACTTGGCGACCGTCTCCTTCTTGTTGAGACCGGTCAGTCCGCCGTACATGCGCTCGTTCAGCCGCCAGTTGCGGTGCACCGTCACGTCCTCCTGCCCCGTGATCTTGAGCACGATCTCGAGCGTCTGCTGCGCGCGCTTGAGGAGCGATGTGTATGCGACGTCGATGGTGTGCCCCTCCCTCCACAGCGCGGTGGCACCCTGCGCGGCCTCGTTCTTCCCCAGCGTCGTCAGACCGACGTCCGCCCAGCCCGTGAATAGGTTTGCCTCGTTCCACACAGACTGGCCGTGCCGCAGCAGGATCAGCGTGGCGTGCGTCTCGGCATTCTCAGCGAGCAGAGGCGACGCCGCCCGGGACGGACGCCGCACCGACAGCTGCGCGCCGGGCGCAGGGCTGTGCGGCAGCAGGAGCGCCGCGGAGATCACATGCGATGATAGCAACATCTAGTTGCCGCTGTCTGAGTCGGAGATGGTCGGGGCGCGGTTCAATCTGGGTTCCGGCTCCTTCCATTGGGGGACGGAGGTAAAAACGCCTTCCCTTCCTTAGGGGAAGGGCCAGCAGCGAGAACAGACCCCCTATCCGGGAGGCTGGGTCTGTCAGCAGGCGGGGGGGTATGCTCGCGAGACCATACCATACCCAGCAAAAACTCCGAACCCGACCGTCGGGGCGATCGAGGAGATCGAGCACGCGACGCTCCCACTTTTTGCCGTAGCAGCGCAATGGACCGCGTGCTGCAGGCGCCGACCGCGTCCCCCGCTCCCGCCGCGCACGCCTCGCACCTTTCCCACCCTCCTCCCCGAGCGCGCGGGCCACCTCTCCCCCGCAGCGCCGCGCGCACCCGTAACCGCCGCCTGCCCCACACAGTACAACTTTGGCTACCTGCCACCGCGCGCGGGTCTCGCCTCCGACCTGCCGCTCTCGCACCTGGCCGCCGAGATCCTCGGCCCTCGCTCCAAAAAGATGAAGACCGCCGCCGGCGCCGACGCCAGGAACGGCGCCGGCCAAAAGGCGGCGCTCGAGCGGCGCTGCGTCAACTACGTGCGCGTGCTGTCGGCGGAGATGGTGCAGGCGGCCAACTCGGGCCACCCGGGCGCGCCGATGGGCTGCGCGCCGATGGCGCACGTCCTCTGGTCGGGCGTCATGTCCTACGACCCTGCCGACCCGGAGTGGATCAACCGCGACCGGTTTGTCCTCTCGAACGGTCACGCGTGCGCGCTGCTGTACTCGATGCTGCACCTGACGGGGTACGGCGTGTCGATCGACGACCTGAAGCAGTTCCGCCAGCTCGACTCGATCACCCCCGGCCACCCCGAGAACGGAGTCACCCCCGGAGTCGAGGTGTCGACCGGCCCGCTCGGCCAGGGCATCAGCAACGGCGTCGGCCTCGCAATGGCGCAGGCGCACCTCGGGGCGACCTTCAACCGGGAGGGCTTCTCGCTGATCGACAACTTCACCTACGTCATCTGCGGCGACGGCTGCATGCAGGAGGGCATCTCCTCCGAGGCGTGCTCCCTCGCAGGCGCACACACACACCACGCGCACCGCGGCCGCAGCAGCCGCCGCCGCGCCGCAGCGTCGCAGCGTCGCGCGAGTGTGGTGCTCGTAGGCCACCTGCAGCTGGGGCGGCTCATCGTCCTGTACGACGACAACAAGATCCAGATCGACGGCGCCACCTCGCTCGCCTTTTCGGAGGACGTCGGCAAGCGCTACGAGGCTTACGGCTGGCAGGCGAGCGCGCCACGCAGCGCCGCGCCCCGGCACACGACGACACACACACACACCCCGCCCGCCGCTTCCGGCTCCTCGCACCTGAGGCGCGAGGGTGTACCGCCGCTCTGTCTCGCACGAGCCGCGAGGGGTCCGGCTCGCAGCCCCCTCCTCCACCGCTTCCTTCCTGCCTCCGCCGCACCACCGCCCGCCCTGGCCCCGGGCCCCTGGCCTCTGACCCCCCCCCCCTGCGCACACGCCGCAGGACACCTCCCGCGTGCAGTACGAGTGGCTACGCCGCATCACCGGCCAGCCACTCCCCGGACGGCCGCAGCAGCAGCCGCCCTTTGGCAGGAGCGGCGGGGCGGAGCAGGCCGTCTTCGTCGCTGCGGATGACGACCAGTCGGTGTACGGCTGGCGCGGCGCCGACCGCACCAACGTATCTCCACCCCGTCCGACCTCTCGGCTGAGCTCGGCCGATCTCGGCTGATCTCGGCCGGCGCTCCGCAAGGTGCTCCGCTTCCTGTCCGAGTTCGACGGCGCGCGAGTCATCCGACTCACAACCTCCTACCGCTGCTCCCCGCACGCCCTCGCCTTGCAGCCGCCGCCGAGGGGGCGGCACACGCGTGCGTGACGCGCCTGCCGGCCCTCCCCGTAGGCACGCCCTCGGCGCGGCGCAGGCGTTGCTCTCCCGCTCGCCCTCCCTGCTCGCAAAGGAGTGCGAGCCGCACACGCCCGCCGCCGACGCGCCGCGCGTGGTGCTGCGCTGCTTTTGGGACGCGCGCGACGAGGCGCAGTGGATCGCGCGGCACGTGGCGGCGCAGCGAAAGTCGCACCCGGCGTACCGCTACTCGGACTTTGCGGTGCTCGTGCGGTCGCAGGAGCTTGCGGCGGCGCTCGCGCCCATGCTGCGCGCGCGGGGGCTGCCCATCTCCAC
>NW_005200738.1:110228-115334 GCF_000372725.1 Emiliania huxleyi CCMP1516 | reverse complement strand
AAGCCCCCCCCCCCCCCCCTGCCCGGCCTTCGCTCCAGGCTCTCCTCGGCGAGTACGCCGCCGCCCACCCCGCCCTCGCCGCCGAGTTCGAGAGGCGGCGCGCGGGAGAGCTGCCTGCCGGCTGGCGCGAGGCGCGCCGCTTCCTCCCAGCAGCAGCGCGCTCAAAGCCCCCGCCCCCGCACCCCGCCGCAGTGTCCCACCCCCGCCCCCCGCCCCGCAGGCCCTCGCTTCCCTCGAGTGGGACAAGCCCCTCGCGACGCGCCAGTCGTCGCAGCTCGTCCTCAACAAGCTGTGCGAGGTGGTGCCCGAGCTCGTCGGAGGCTCCGCCGACCTGACACCCTCAAACCTCACAAAGTTCAAGGGCGCCGCCGACTTCCAGGCCCCATCCCCCCACCCCTTGGCGCCACGACACGTCTCGTGACACGTCCCTCACACGTCCCGTGACACGCCCGAGACTCGCCCGAGACTCGCCCCCCTCGCAGGCGGCCTCGCCCGAGGGGCGCTACATCCGCTTCGGCGTGCGCGAGCACGCGATGGCAGCCCTCTGCAACGGGATGCATGCCTACGGCATGCTCCGCCCCTTCTGCGCAACCTTCCTCAACTTTTTCGGGTACGCGGCCGGCGCGGTGCGCGTCTCCGCCCTCTCGCACTTTGGTGTGCTCTACATCGCGACGCACGACTCGATCGGACTCGGCGAGGACGGGCCAAGCCGCCGCCCTCGCCCAAGGCCCTTGCCCGAGGCGCCTCGGACGCGCGCGCCCCTAGGCGAGGACGGGCCGACCCACCAGCCCGTCGAGGCGCTCGTCAACTTGCGCGCCACGCCGAACTTGCTCACGCTGCGGCCCGCCGACGCGAACGAGGTAGTCGGCGCGTACATGGTCGCGATGGAGCGCCCGAAGACGCCGGCGGTAATCGCGCTCTCGAGGCAGGGCTGCGCCAACCTGGCGGGGTCGCGGGCGGAGGCGGTTGCGCGGGGCGCCTACGTGCTGCGGCAAGCGGCCGGAGGGCCGCCGCAGCTGGTGCTGGTCGGGACATGTCCAGGACACGTCCACGACATGTCCACGACATGTCCCACAGGCCGCCGCAGCTGGTGCTGGTCGGCACCGGCTCCGAGGTGCAGACGCTCGAGCAGGCGGTGCCGCTGCTGGAGGGGGTGCGCGTGCAGCTCGTCTCGATGCCGTGCTGCGAGCTCTTCGACTCCCAGCCGCGCGAGTACAAGCACGAGGTGCCGCCGCCTTGCGTGTGCCGCCCTTCCCCCCGCCAGCAGTCCTCAGCAGCGAGAGTATAATATAAGAGAGTCTCCCCTGCCAGGTGCTGCCGCCCGGCGTGCCTTGCCCCCGTCAGCAGTCCTCAGCAGCGAGAGTATAATATAAGAGAGTCTCCCCTGCCAGGTGCTGCCGCCCGGCGTGCCCGTGCTGGCGATGGAGGCCCTCGCGGCGGAGGGGTGGTGCAAGTACGCGCACTCGGTGATCGGCATGCGCTCCTTCGGCTGCTCGGCGCCGGCCAAGGGGGAGGGGGCGGGAATCAACTCACAGTAGTTAAGCGATCACTATTCCAATAACAGGCGCCGGCCAAGGAGGTGCAGAAGCGCTTTGGCTTCACGGCCGACAACGCGGCGCTGAGGGCGCGCGAGCTGCTGCAGCACTACGCGAACAAGCTTGCGCCGGACTTGCTCGACAGGCGCGCGGGAGAGGAGCCGAGAGAGGAGCCGAGACCTAGCGGAGAGGAGCCAGCACTTTGCTCGGAGCAGCTCACTCTCCCCCCCCCCCCGCGTACCCGAATCCCCCGTCCCTCTGCACGTGCGGTTCCCTCACCGGCCGTGCCGCTCGCGTGCGCAGGCCTGACAACTAGCCGTGGCCGGCGGGCGCATGCGGCGGGGGCGGGCGGAGCGGAGAGGCGGCAGCGCCACGCAGCAGTGGCCGCGCGACCGCGGAGCGAGGTCGGCGCGTCCGCGCTGCTCCGCAACGCCGCGCGTGCGCAGCGATCCTCTCCCCCCCCCCTCCCCATACTATGGACATGTTGATTGTTGTGCGCGCGTGCGGTTCGCCGCAGGTTCGCCGCGGGCCGTGCTGGGGCCGGACACTGCACGTGAGGAGAGAGAGCGAGTCGAGGCTGCGCCGAGAGAGAGATATAAGGCGAGAGGTGTGCACACCTGCTTGATCGCTGATGTGCGCTTGTGTGCACGCGCGCGCTTTCTATGGGTGCTGTCTTTGATGTGACTGGTGCTGTGAATTTTATGTATGTAAGCGCTGGGCTGCTGTATACCGCCCGCATACGTGCCCTCAGCACATATACTAAAAATCGTGCCCAACGCAGCGTGTCTCTGCCACCCCCCACAGAAGAGGGGCACATACACAAGGAGTTTTCGCATTAGCGCCCATGCCCCACTCCACGCTCGGCCCCGCATCGCTCCACGACCTGGCCCCACCCCCCTCACGACTGCACGCGGAGCAGCCCGGTTCGCACCCCGTCGGCAGTATGCGTGCCATGAGGGGGGAAGGGGGGAAGGGGGGGGGACGCCGCACGCACGCGGCGACTCGCCAGGTTGTCGGAGCGTCGCCGCGCCCGAACCACACGCCCCACTACATTGCGCACTGCTCAGTGGTGCTTGGGCGGCGTCGCGTACTTTGACTCCGCCTTCTTGACGGGGTCGCGGCTGATGGTCATGGGGCCGAGCAGAAACCAGGTCAGCGCGAGCCCAAAGGTGAACGGACGGATCTCATACCGGAAGGGATACCACTTGGCGAATGCCGCAAAGGACATGGCACTGCACGGTGTAGCACAACCTCGCCGACGCCGAAGGTAGCGCGGTTTTTTTTTTGCTGTAGCTCTCCGCGATTCTACCTACCTACCTCCGCGACTACCCTCTTCCAAAAGAACCACCCCACCTCCAACCAAAGGGCAAAGCGTTGGCGGGTGGCCTCGCCGCTCGGCTGATCCTGGCTGTGCTTGGCCCCTTTGTGTATCTCGAGACCTCGAGAAAGGCCTCCCCGAGGGCCCAAGTCCGAAATTGGCTTTCTTTTGGCGGGCAAGGCTGTGCAGGTGCCCATCCGTGCGCGGTCCGCTTCCCTGGATCCTCGATGTATGCATGTAGGAAGGTGAAGAACAGTCAGGCTCGGACTGGACACCAACGCGGTATGCGATACGGTATGGGGTGGACGCTGGACAGATGATGACGACACGCACGAGCGACACACAGACACAAACAAGCTCACAAGACACACAGCCAGCGGGCTGCCACACACGCTGAGTGGGCGTACACATCACTCAAGGCCACGTCCCCCCTGTCGCCCCCCCCACCCAGCACTCCACCCAAGGTGCCAAGAGACAAACAACAGCACAACAAACAACACAGACAGGCGACAGGGACGAACGTGTGAGACTAGAGCAGGCTTGCTCCGCCTCTAGCAATCTCGTCGCCGGCCGCAAGGCATGGACGAGACCGTGTGTGGGGTCTTGTGCGTCGTGAGGTGTCTATGGACGCCCTCCTCACAGGCTATTGGCCAGCCGCTAGCCCTAACTCGCACTCATGGGTGACGACAGTTCATTGGATGAGTGGTTGCGAGCAGAGGCGCGTATGTGCTGAATCTAGATCGCACGCCGTGGCATATGACTTGCTTGGGTAGGCGTGCGACCGCAGCGCGCCCGCCGTAGGCTCGACGGGGCGCGCGTGTCAGCTAGGAGTTTGCCAGTAGAGTCCTGGTCTTTCCGAAGACCCTCGACGAAAGCAACACAAGTCAAAAGAATTTCCCAACTTTCCCAACGCGGCCAAGGGATAACCAACTCGAGAAGCTCGAGAAAAGAATTTCGGCCGCCTCACCCACTCAACCAGGTGGTGTGGAGCCTCCTACCTGTGCCCATCTATGACCACCGCCACCCTCGACGAAAGCAACACAAGTCAAAAGAATTTCGGGCTTCTCACCTCCCGCCTGCTCAACGAACGCGTGTCCGATGATGACGGCCTGTCTCTGCGCCATCCTCGGCTGGGCGGGCCTGCTGCGGCTGGCGCCGACCGGCCCGGCCCCGCGTGCGATCGCACGCCTCGCCTCGCGCGAGCCGGCGCGCGCCGTGCCCAACTCCGTGCAGGCCGAGGCGATCCGGAGCCGCGACCGGGCGGTGCTTGTGCTTGCGAGCGCGGGCACGGGAAAGACGCGAGTGCTGCGCACACGGATGGCGTGGCTGTTGCTCAAGCAGAGCGTGCCCTCCTCATCCATCCTGGCCGTCACCTTTTCGCAGCACGCTGCGCAGCAGCTGCAGGCCCGGGTCACGGCGGTGGCGGGTCCTGCGGCGGAGGGCGCCTGGTTGGGGACCTTCCACTCTATCTGCTGGCGGATGCTGCGCGAGCACCACCACCACCTCGCGCTGCCTCCCGACTTTCGCGTCGCCGCCGAGGCCGACCAGCTGCGCCTTCTCACCGAGGCGAGCAGCAGCGCCCTCCTCTCCTCTGCCCTCTGCCCGCTACTGCCCGCTGCCCGCTGCCCGCTGCCCGCTGCCCGCTGCCCGCCCCACAGCCAGCCTCCTCGTCCGCCACACCTGTCTCTCTCGAGGGGCAGCCTCCGACGCGGAGACGTCACCGCCTCCGACCTCTTCCCCTCCCCTTCCCACAGGCGCACGCCGAGCTGGTCGAGGCCCGCGGCGGCGGCTCCCCCGCCCTCACCCGCAAGCGTGCCGCCGAGCTGCTGCAGCGCATCCTGCACTGGAAGGAGCGGTCGCTCGACCCGCTCGCCGTGCCGCCCGCGCACACGCCCCGCCCCGCTGCCGGCTCCGCCGACGCGGGAGGCAAGCCGGCCGCTGCCGAGCGGGGCGACCTCGCCGCCGACTCGCTCGCCCGCTCGCTGTACCCGCTCTACCAGTCTGCGCTCGCCTTGCGAGGCACGCTCGACTCTTCGGACCGACGCTGTGAAGAGAAGAGCTGTGAAGAGAAAAGCTGTGAACAGGCATGCTCGACTTTTCGGACCTGACGCTGTGAAGAGAAGAGCTGTGAAGAGAAGAGCTGTGAACAGGCATGCTCGACTAAACGGACCTGACGCTGTGACGAGAAGAGCTGTGAAGAGAACAGCTGTGAACAGGCATGCTCGACTTTACGGACCTGACGCTGCGCGCGGT
>NW_005200738.1:44405-110057 GCF_000372725.1 Emiliania huxleyi CCMP1516 | reverse complement strand
GCGCCCACCTCCACCCCCCCCCCCTGCGCACACGCCGCAGGACACCTCCCGCGTGCAGTACGAGTGGCTACGCCGCATCACCGGCCAGCCACTCCCCGGACGGCCGCAGCAGCAGCCGCCCTTTGGCAGGAGCGGCGGGGCGGAGCAGGCCGTCTTCGTCGCTGCGGATGACGACCAGTCGGTGTACGGCTGGCGCGGCGCCGACCGCACCAACGTATCTCCACCCCGTCCGACCTCTCGGCTGAGCTCGGCCGATCTCGGCTGATCTCGGCCGGCGCTCCGCAAGGTGCTCCGCTTCCTGTCCGAGTTCGACGGCGCGCGAGTCATCCGACTCACAACCTCCTACCGCTGCTCCCCGCACGCCCTCGCCTTGCAGCCGCCGCCGAGGGGGCGGCACACGCGTGCGTGACGCGCCTGCCGGCCCTCCCCGTAGGCACGCCCTCGGCGCGGCGCAGGCGTTGCTCTCCCGCTCGCCCTCCCTGCTCGCTAAGGAGTGCGAGCCGCACACGCCCGCCGCCGACGCGCCGCGCGTGGTGCTGCGCTGCTTTTGGGACGCGCGCGACGAGGCGCAGTGGATCGCGCGGCACGTGGCGGCGCAGCGTAAGTCGCACCCGGCGTACCGCTACTCGGACTTTGCGGTGCTCGTGCGGTCGCAGGAGCTTGCGGCGGCGCTCGCGCCCATGCTGCGCGCGCGGGGGCTGCCCATCTCCACCTCCCTCCCCTCGGGGCTACCTTGGTGGGGCGTGCCCGAGGTGGCCACCTCGCTCGCGGCGCTGCGGCTCGTCCGTTCCTCGACGGACGACGAGGCGGCGAGAGCAGTGCTCGCCGGTTGGGCGGCGCTGCCGGCCGAGGCGCTCGACGCGGCGGAGGTGGAGGCGGCGCGGTCCGGCCGCGGGCTCATGCTGACTGTGTCGATGCAAGCGGCCGAGCGGCGGGTCGGTGCGGCGCGGTCGGCGCCGGCGGTGACGCGGCTGCTGCAGCGCGTCGCGTGGTGGCAGCAGCTCGCTTCGTCCGAGGTCGGTTTGCAGCGGCTGCTCGACCAGATCGTCGACGACTACCCGCCTCCCACACAGGATGGCGCCGCCGCCATCTCCAAGCTGCTCCGGCTCGCGGAGCGGTGCGGCTCGCTCGCGGCGCTGCTCAGTCACTTGCGCTCGCTGCAGAGCGGCGCGGGGGAGGAGGAGGGGGAGGAGGACACCGTGCAACTGCTGACGATGCACCGCGCGAAGGGGCTCGAGTGGGAGGTGGTCTACCTGCCCGGCTGGGAGGCGGGCGCCTTCCCGCGCCCCGCGGGCGGCGGCGGGGGCGCCGCTGGCGCGGACGCCGCCGCCGCCGCCGCCGCCGAGGACGTCTCCGCCGCACCCGCCGCTTCCGCCTCGCAGCGCGGCTCGGGGAGCGAGGCTGGCGCCGCGGCTTCCCTAGGGCGCAGCGCGGCGGCCGCACCGGAGGCGGAGCAGGAGGAGTGGCGGCTGGCGTACGTCGCCCTGACGCGCTGCCGCCGCCTCGCCGCCGTCACGTACGCCTCCAACCGCCAGCTGGCGGGCGGCGCGTGGGCGCGGCGCCAGCCGTCGCCCTTCGTCCTCGCGCTGCCCCAGGCGCACGTCGCGTCCTCCGCGCCGTCGGCGGGCGACCCCGTGTTGCGCGGCAAGGCGGGCTGGCGCGCAACCACCTCGCGGCTGCTCTTCCCGCACCGGCAGTCGGGCCGGCCCAACCGCGCGTTGGGGCTCGCCGCCGCCGGCACGCAGCGGGCGTGGCAGGAGAGCCCGGCCGAGCTGCTCACCGTCTCCGAGGCGGTGGTGCGTGCCGAGGCGGAGGTCGAGGCGAAGCGCGCCCAGGCGGCGCGGAGCGCGGGAGAGCTGCAGCTACTGCCCGACGGGTCCATCGGGCTCGAGCAGGACGCCTTCGGAGGCGAGGCTTTCGGCGGCGAGGCCGCCGCGCCGTCGGCGGGGGGCGCGGCGCACGGCGCCGTGCCCTTGCGGCAGGACGCGCCCCTCCCCGCTTGTGCCGAGGCGCCGCTCGAGGAGGAGCCGCTCGAGGGGGTCGTTGAGGCCGCCGGCCCGTCGCAGCCGTTCGAGCGAGCGCCGCCCGGCCGTCGAGCCGAGGGCGCACTCGACCTCAGCGTGGAGGGCGTCACGGCCGCTGCCATGGCGGCGCTGGCGGCCGCCGAGGCGGCGCAGCGCGCCACGGAGGCGGCAGCAGAGGTTGCGGCCGCCCTCTTTGAGCAGGCGGCGCAGCGGCGGCGCTTCGACGCGCCAGACGCCGCGGGCCGCGCGACGACGCTGCGCCGGCGACAGAGGCCGGGCGGTGCGGTTCGGGCGAGTGGGTTTGAGGGGGCGGCTCGGCGCGGCTCGCGCGGCGGCGAGCCTCAGCGGAGCCGCCGCGAGCTGCGCTTCGCTTGGTGCGTGGACGAGGCGGGGGACGAGGCGGGGGACGAGGCGGGGGACGAGGCGGGGGACGAGGCGGGGGACGAGGCGGGGGACGAGGCGGACGAGCGCGAGCTCCGCTTCGCGTGGTCCGTGGAGGAGGCGGACGCTGGCGACGCGGCTGTCGCGCCGAGGGGCGGGGCCGGGGCCGGGGAGGGGGGGGAGGCGGCGGCGGGTGGGCGGGCGGGCGAGGTCGTCTTTGATTGTGGCGAGGGGCCGGGCAGCGGCGGCGCGGAGGGGCGGGAGAGCGAGCGAGAGGAGCTCTCCTTTGCGTGGCCGAGCCGGCCCCTCGCCCACCCGCCCGGCGGTCGGCGCCGCCCTGTCGACCTCTCCTTTGCGTGGAAGGAGCCGCGGTGGGAGGAGTGCGTGCCGCCGCCAGAGGGGAGGGCGGGCCGCGTGGCCGGCGAGCCCGCGCCCGTCGTCGAGATTGGGATGGACGCAGCCACCTCTGCGGACCTCGAGGCGGCGGCCGTGCTGCGGAAGCTGGTCGTCGACGTCACAGACATCGCCAGGGCGTGAGCGTGCTTGACCCGTTCTGCGCGCCCGCAAGCCTCTTGCCGCTTCTAGGAGGAACGCCCTTACTAGGCATAGCGAAGCAAGCATGTAGATGTACGGTTCGGCACATGTAGGAATCCTATCTCAGCGCAAAAGTTTCCTCTGGGGTGTACATGTACCCCTTTTGCGCGCCAGTCGCCGCCACCAGCGGCCTAGCATGCCTCACCCTCACGCCTCAGGCTCAGCGCACCCCCGGGGGCGAGGGAGCGCACAATGGTCAATGCGGCTGTGCGCACGCTGATCGCTGATTGCAGCAGGGAACAAGGTCACCTCTGGGGGGAGGCGGGGGCCCCCGGAGGCACCGTGCGCCGCGCAACAGTGCGGGGAAACGGGGCTCCGGCTCCGCTAGTCTCAGCTAGCACCGACTTCCCGAATGATTACGGTTGATTAGAGGGCAGATTTGGAAAGATCTCGAGGAGTACATACAGATAGACCCTCTAACCATCAGAAAACTCCGACCTGATCGGTCGTACTGACCGCCGACAGATCACTCGAAGGCGCAGCAGACAGGCCGACGTATCTGCACGCGGCCGGCCGGGCGAGAGGCTTGACACGATCCGACCCTGCGACCCTGATGCTGCTGCTCTAGCTATCAGACATGCGCGCTGACTACTGCCACAATGTGCGACCGGTGCTGGCCCACTTGGCGGCCTTCCCGGTCAGTGGTGAGGCGCAGTTCAGAGCTGTCGATGGCGCGATGCCGCACTGGTCCCACATTGGTGACGAGACCACCAAGTTTGCCGGTCCAAGAGAGAGGCACCGGCGCTGTCCTGAGAAGGTGCGTGGTCCCTCTTGACTGCCCATGCGCGCGAGGCTGTGTAGGCATAGCCTCGAGAGTGCCAGCAGCCGATCCGAGGCGACGCGCATTGCGTCAGAAGCGTGCACACGTTGGAAGGACACCTTCCTACTGGCCGCACGATCAGGTCGTCACTGAATGCTGGATACTAAGGCCGCGAGCTATGCAGGTGGTCAATTGTGCAGCATGGCACGGTCAGCAGCGCCGACAGGCTGTCGCAAGGCGTGATAGCATGGCCGCAAGTAAGTACCCCGCATTCCCATGAAAACAAGTAATAAGAACTGGCCCCCGCGAGCGTGGAATAGGACCGCCGCAAGCGGCGTGGCGTGGGGCGGTTGAGCGTCCCTCCGGGGGCCCCCGCCGCGGGCGCCGCGGAGAATCCGGCACAATTCTTCTTTCGACGCGCGTTCTGTCGTTGCGCGCCGCCCGTCGACGCAACCGCGAATCATACCGACCACGCTATCCGCCGTCGCGGCGGCTGGAAGAGTCGACGCGGTCGCAGAGCTTCTGCCGGCGGCGTCTGCCGACGAGCTCTCCGCTGCTGTGGTGCTGGCGGCTCGCTGGGGACACGCCCATGTCCTGGAGAAGCTGCTGCTGAGGGCCGGCTGCACAGACACACGGCGAGCCCTGCAGCTGGCGGCCTTGCACGGGCACGCGGACGCCGTGTCGCTGCTCCTCTCGCAGGCGCGCCCCTCCACGTCGGCCGCTGCTCCACCAGCGGTGGAATGGCTGGCAGCTCCGCTGCGTGCGGCGTCTAGCTGGGGACACCTGCGATGCGTGGAGGCTCTGCTGTCCGCGCGTGCTGACCCCGACGCCACGGACGAGCGCGGGCGGAGCGCATTGCACGCCGCAGCGGCGTGGGGGTGCGAGAAGGTTGCGAGCGCGCTGGTTGCGGCGGGCGCCGACACCGCCTCCGCCTATGCCATCGCATTGGCCAACGGGCACGAGCGGCTTGCGGAGCTACTCCAGGAGCCAACGGCAGACTTGCCGCAGAGCCACGACGTCCCACGGTCTGCAACACCCCGCATCGCGCGTCCTCCGCTACCGCCAGCAGCGGCGCAATCACCGTTCCTCCGCCAACGGTACGCGGCGCTCGCGCATTGACACCCGACTGCGGTGGCTGTCATAGGCGCCGCCAAAGGCGTCTGCTCCGGCCACAAAAGGGGCTGCGAGTCCCGTCTCCCACAGGTCGGCTGCTCTCACCTTGTGCCACCCTTCACCTAGCTCCCCGCGCCCTCCCGCCGCCCTTCTCCCCCGGTCCCTTGGCCCTTGGCTGCGGACGAGCTGCTGCAGCACCTGAGGCTCCGCTCGTGACTGGGCGGCACTTGGCGCAGGTGGCGAGCGGCGCTGAGGCGAGTGCGAGTGCGAGCCACCGCGCCGGTGGCGCCTCTTTGGTTCGACGACGACGTGCTGCTGACGCACCCACGAAGCGAGCGGCCTGCGAGGCAGCTCCCCTGCGGCGCGCTCGGCGAGGGAATAGAGATGAAGAGCCGGGGAGCGCGAGACGCGGCGACGATCGGTAAGCCCTCGACTTGAGCGTCCTTTGATTTCTTGCGTTGCGCATCTCTCTCTCTCTCTCTCTCTCTCTCTCTCTCTCTCTCTCTCTCTCTCTCTCTCTCTCTCTCTCTCTCTCCACCGACGCTGTGTAGGATCGCTTGTATCATGTGAGAGAGTGCGTCGTTGTGTTCTTGTTTGTATCTGCTCTCTCTCTCTCTCGCGCGCGCGCGCGCATTCTCTGGTCTGTCTCTGGTCGGACGGGAACGAGAGAGATTGAGTAGAAGAAAGCAGGAGCCCTGCGCTGCGTGAGGTTTGACTTTTCTCGTTTTCTGCGAGCCCGGGCTTGTGCTGGTGCGTGATGCTGCCTCGCCGATGCTCCCCTACGACCACCACCACCCTTCCAGCCCGTCCCGTGGTGGCTACCGGTGGTTGAGATCCAAGGCTCTGGACCACGTAAACGCACGGCGAGGCCTCCGCCGTGCATTCCTCGAGTGCCGCAACTCACCACGCAAGGTTGTCTTTCGCGTGCTGCTTCTGGTGCTGCTGCTGCTGTGCATCACCATGTGGAGGCTGCACGTGCCAGCCGCGCGCGTGGCGTGCGAGGACGGGCACGGCGAGTGCGAAGCGTGGGCACGCCGTGGCGACTGCGGCCGCGACCCCGCCTACATGCGAGAAGCATGCCCTCTCTCCTGTGGTTCGTGCCACCTGGTGGCGGGCGAGGGCGGCGCCGGCCGCGCGGGTCTACGCCCTGCTCCCTCTCCGCCGGCCGACCACGCTGAGACGGCGGCGGCGTCGGCGACGGTGGCGGCGCCGGCGACGGCGGCGGCGTCGGCGACGGTGGCGGCAGTCTCGGCGGCGACGGCCGCGGTGGCGGCGGGTGTGGGTGCTGCTGCGGCGGGTGCGCTTGAGTGTGTGCTGACGACGGGAGGCGGGCGGGTGCCGCTCCCGCGCGAGCGGCGCAACGACGACTACTGCGACTGCGCCGACGGGTCCGACGAGCCCGCGACGTCTGCTTGCGCCGGGGCGGGGAGGGGAGGAAGCGGCGCGCGGTTCCGCTGCGCCGCGGACGTCCCGGCTAGGACGATTCCGGTCTCGCGCGTGGAGGACGGCGTGTGCGACTGCTGCGACGGCTCGGACGAGCCGAGTGGGCGTGTGTCGTGCGGCGACACTTGCGCGGCGCTGCGGGCGGCCGAGGCGGCTCGAGGTGGCGTCCGCCAGCGCGGTGCGAGGGTGCGGGCGGAGTACGAGGCGGCGGCGGCGGCGCGGCCTTCGCAGCTGGAGGCGGCGGGCGGCGAGTCGCTGCTGCGCGCCGCGGGCGCGACCGCTTTCGGGGCGCTCTCCGGGCGATGTTTCAAGGCCTCCCCACTCCTCCAGACGCTTTGCCCCTCCCCTCCTCGCTCCCCTCCCTCCCCTTGCCTGCCCCTCCCCTCCCCTCCCCCCCAGCCTCCTCTCGCACTCCCCTTCGCTCGCAGGTCGCCGGCGGCGAGTACGAGTACGAGGTCTGCCTCTACAGCCGCGCGACCCAGCGCGGGAGAGGCAAGGGGAAAGCTGCCTTCTCCCTCGGGCGGGAGTGGGCTTGGGAGACCGCCGGCGCCGTGGGTGTGCTGCGCGGAGGGGACAAGTGCGGCGCCGGCCCGAAGCGGTCGGTCCGCATCACGTTCGAGTGCGCGGAGAGCGAGAAGCTCGGGCCAGTGAGCGAGCGATCCACTTGCGCTTACGCCACGACCCTCGCCACGCCCGCCGCGTGCTGAGATTTGTACGGTGTGGAGCGCTCGCGATGTTTACGTAACGTGGGGTAGAGCAGTACACGACGGAGATGACTGATGAGCGAAAGACAGAGCCTCAGAGGCTCGCGCACAAAAAAACATCCAACAGAGGGGTGGAAGGCGGGAGAATCCAAAAAAGCCGTCCAAAAAGCCAAAACGACCGCGACGCGCGCGACTCGCGCGCGGCCCCGGTGTCCGGGCGCCGCTCTCGCGGGCATGGCGTCTCGGTCTCGCGCGTGGCCGGCCCCCTTGGCAAACGAAGTCCGCTAAGAGCTCCAAATAAAAAGCAGCAGGGCCAGAGGATACAGGGGGGACACCGCTCTCACGCAACGCCGGCAATAACACCCGCACGCGACACGACAGTCATCACAGAGGACACGGTGTGCGCACGTCGCAGAGCACTCTGGCGTGTGAGGGACGCGAAGGGTCGCGATAGCGGGGCTGCGGTCGGTCGCGCCTGCTCGCAGAGGCGTGCACTGCTTCTCCGCGTTCCGCCGCGCCTGCGTGCGACCTGTATGCCTGCGCTGCCTGGCCAGGGTGCGGAAGGTAGCGCGCCTCCGCCTGGAAAATCTAGTGCACGCGTGGTGCGGCCGGCAAGCGGGAGCCGCAGGGCGATGCGATCGATTGTGCCGTCTCATGCGATCCCCGCTCCGGTCAATCCGCGGGCTTGCGGTTCGGGTTGCGGGGACCAGGCACGCGTACATTCTCGTAGTCGTCCTGGACTTGTGCGAGGAGCGCCTGCGACCGAGGCGCGCAGGCGCGGTGGTTGGCGCGGCAGAACTGCGTGGCTGCGGGCGACATGCTGGCGCGCCTCGTGCTCCTGCTGCAGGTCAAACTTGGCGCGCCCCTGCTTGCGGCGCCGCGCACGGTCGTCTTTGACTTGCGTCGGCAGTCGGAGGAAGCGGCTGAGGCCCCACGAGCCGGCGGCCATGAGGAACATGAAGGGCATCGCTTGGAGGAGGAAGGATCTCTTCTCGCGAAGCCTGGCCATTGCGCATCGAGTTGGGCAGTTATTTGAGTCGTGGTTATGTCTTCCTCTGCACGGCTCGCCCAGCGCGCGCACGGTTGGAGAAGAAAGTTTCCCAAAACAGACACGCAAGAAGAAACTTAGGTGCCTCGCACGCAAATTCTTCTCCCGACAGAGGGAGGAGCGCTGCTTCGGCGCCACTCTCAGCTCCCTCCTCTGCTTGCGCACGCCTCTCTCACCTCTCCGCCGCACGCCCCGTCGCCTCCTCCCGCGCCCCAACGCTGCCCCGCCCCCTCCGCAGGCCGTCCGGTGCGTCATGCTGGGCGCGGCGCGGGCGACGCGTGTGGCACACGTGCTCCGGACAACGCAGCGGCACGCGTCGCACGGGCCCAAAACGTACGGCAAGGGCGAGTTCCGCGGCTTCACTCCGCCCCACGTGCCCATGTGGCAGAAGCGGGTCGGCGAGGGCTTCGCGACCGCTGCGTGGCTCTGGTTCTTCTGGCGCTGTTACCACGATGGCGGCCACCTCGTGGTGAGCACTAAGTGCCGCCCATGCCGCGTCTGCGCAGCGGGCCCTAGCACGCGAGCGCGCGCCCCGGGGCGGACGCTCCGCCCACCCCCGCCCCCGTCTACCCCCTTCCGCCGCAGGGCATGTGAGCGCACATACGCAGCTGCAGTTGGTGAGCGCGGAAGACGCAGGTCTGGCTTCCGCTGCCACCTGCCGGCGTCCGTTTTTGACTGCTGGCGCCGCGGCTGCTGCGCTTGCTGCCTGTCCCCTGCCCACAGTTCAGCGCGCTCCCACCAGTGTCTAACACAGGCTCGCCGCTCCCGCCTTCTACTTTGTAATAGACTCTCGGCCCCTGCTGTCGACTGCCGCTTTTGCCCATTTTCGGTCATTAGTCAAAATATCTGACGATCCTAATATATAGGATTCTCCCAAAGCTTGCTCCCCTGCCACCGATGCCAAGAGAAAAAGAAAAGAGTTTGGCAGCTCGCCCAGGGCCGACGCCAGCACCTTGCTGTTGCTGTCGGCGCCGCCGTTCCACATTTCCTCCTCGCGTAGCTCCATGGGCAAGGGCGGCGAGCGCCCGGCCGAGTGCGACTGGGCGGCCGCGGGCGCGTCGACCAGTGGTGCTTCTCGCGCAGCCTGCGCATCAGGTGCGAGCTCGAGCTGGCAGTCGCCGAGGCGTTTTTGGCTCGAGCAGTACTGGCGCCTCGACGGTGTCCGCCGCTCGTCCCGCCCGGACGCCTCGGCGGGCGCGGGCGCCGCGCGCGAGGCGGTGTGGTCGTCGGGCGTGCCCTTCTACCCGCCGTCGACGCGGCTCTGGCGGATCGGGGGCAGGTGGTACGACTTTGAGCCCTTCCTGAAGCTCCACCCGGGCGGCGCGGAGGTCCTCCGGCTGGCGCGCGATCGCTTCGAGGACTCGACGTACGCCTTCGAGGCGCACCACCACAACTATGCGCACGCGCGCAAGGTGATAGCAAAGTACGAGGTGCCCGCGCCCGCCGAGCTGCTGCAGCGGCCCGAGGGCGCCGTCGTGCCTGGCGCGGGGGGCGACGGCGGCATCACCACGCTGCCCGCGCTGCTCGACGACGACGCCTTCTACTCGGTCGTCCGGCGGCGGCTGGCGGCCCACCTGCGCTGCGTCCGCTGCCCGGCGGGCGGGCCGACGCGCGAGTGCGTCGTCTTCTTTTGGGCGACCTTCGCGGCCTTCGTCGGCGCGTGGGGCCTGATGTGGGCGTCGGGCTCCGTGGCGGCGGCGCTCCTCTTCGGCGTGGTGGCCGCCGTGCTCGGCGCATTTGGCCACAACTGGGTGCACCAGCCCGCGTACCGGCTGCACTCGTACCTGTCGCTCGACACGGTCGGCTTCAGTTCGACGGGCTGGTTCCGCGAGCACGTGCTGCAGCACCACATGTACACAAACACTCCGTGGGACAACCACTTCCGGGGCACCGAGCCCTTCCTCGTCACCGACCCGACGGTGCCGCGCCACTGGCTCCAAGCGTGGGTCATGCCGTACGCCAATCCGCTCGTCCTCACGTTTGGGCTCTACGGCAACTACGTCGACCACTGCGTCAACATGGCCAAGGGCAGCGAGGAGTGGCGGCCGACCAAGGCGATCCTCCCGCTCAACATCGCGCTCGTCGTGTGGCGGTGGGGGCTGCTCCGCGGCGCGGCCCTCACGTACGCCTGGACGGCGGCGCTCGGACTCTGGTACTTCACGATGGCGCTGATGAACCACAACGCGGAGCACACGCACGACGTGGAGCGGCGGAACAAGGCGCGCGACTGGGGCGAGGCGCAGCTCGTCTCGTCCGCCGACTGGGGCGTGCAGCTCCCCTTTCGGCGCGCGTGGGTCTACCTGTGGCTCAACTACCACACGGTGCACCACCTCTTTCCGCGCCTCGACTTTTCACACCACCACGCGGCGCAGCGGATCCTGATGGAGACGTGCGCGGAGCTGGGCGTGCGGTACGTGGCGGCCGACTCGCCGTGGGAAATCTACAAGCAGATGGTCCGCAGCTTCGCCACGCCGCGCTCGCTGTACAAGAGCATCAGCGTGTACGGCGGCGAGATTTGAGCGATAGGGGGAGAAGAGGCGGCCGGCCGCGCGAGTCGCCCTCGCAGCGCGCCAGACGGATAGTGCGAGGAGAGAGAGCCAAAAGGTAGGCGGAGGCCAAACAGTCGATGGGAGAGAGAGGGAGAGAGAGAGAGAGTAGGCGAGCGCACGGGGTGAGCGGAGGGAGCACTGAGACTTATGACTCAGAGGCTCGTCCGCGCTCGCACTTCAGACCCGCAGCGGCGGGAGCAGTGGCAGCGTGACATGTTGGTGTTAGTTTCCTTAACGTCTATTCGTGGCAACCCTCGCTGCACGCTGGTGATTTCGCGTGTCCGCGCCACGCGCACGCCGCCTCCGCACACACACACGTCTCACACCACCGCTCGCGAGACGATGAGGTGGGTCGGCGTGTGACGGAATCGGATGAGGTGGACGTTACGATGACGTGATGTCCCGTTTCGATCGATCGCAGCGCTGGAGACCTCGAGCCGGAGACTCACCCAGCGGCGCCTCGGCGCCGGAAATAAGTAATCTTGGTCACATCACCGCTGCAACGCTCGTATGCAGCGTCGCAGCCGCGCAATCTCGCGCCTCGCTTCGACCAGCTCGCGCTCCAGCTCGCGCCGCGCCGCCTCTGCCCTCTGGGCCGCGTGCCGAGCGCGCGAGAGCTCTGCGCCGGCGTCCTGCTGGCGCTGGCGCGCCTGCCGCGCGGGTGGGGGGGAGGGCGCTCGCCGCTGCCGCACCGCGGAGGCGGAGCTCGAGCGGAGGAGGAGGGAGCCCTGCCTCCGCCCCGGCGGTGCCTCCGCCCTCGAGAAGCGCTCCTCGCGGGCCGACGGGCGCCCTCGGTGCAGCCGCTCGTAGCAGGACTCCTCGCTGAGGAGGCGTTGCGGCGCACGGCGAGGAGCCTCGTGCGGCACCGTGCCCGGGCGGCGCGTCGGCGGCTGTGCCGAGCTGCGCCAGCGCTCGCCGCCGTCAAGCGCGTGGGCCCAGCCAGGAGACGGCGGGCTGCCGCGCCCACCACTCGCGTCTGGTAGAGGGCCGGCGGCTGAGGGCACCATCGCCTCCGCAGCCGCCCATGCCTCCGCCACGATGCCGGCAGCTGTCGCCACGCCAAGCGGTGGCCGAGACCGCGTGGCAACGCTACGCTGCCGCCCGGTGGTTGACACGGCACGGCGCGAGCAGACAGCGTCCGCCGACGGGCCATTTCTGTGGCCGGTGGCGTGGTCTGCTGTCGGCCGTGGCGGGCGCAGTCGTGCTGGAGGCGGCGACGGCCAGCACTGGTCCGGCTCGTGCTCAGAACATCGAACGGGCCATTCCGGCCAAAGCCTCGCTGCTTGGGCGTCGAGGCTGTCCAGCATCCCGGACGAGCGCGCAGCGGCGGTGAATTTCTTTGTTTTATTTTTGAGAGCGCCTTCGTTGAAATAGTACAAACCCAATGGTCCTCTGCGAGCGGTCCTTCGTCGCAGTCGCGCACACGCACACGCCACGCCGCACCGCGCGCCCGCCCACCGCCCCGCCCAGGCGGGAAATTTTTGAAAGCACTAGGCTCTAGGGCTTTAGGCTCCTCCAAAGCCCGTTGTTCCGATCAGGCCTCACCCGCCCTCCCACTCGTCACGAGCCCCCCGCCGCCTGCGGCAGCGGCTCCGCCCTGTGGCTGACCACGGGCTCGCGCAGCTCCGCCTGCGACTGGATGAGGCAGATCTCCGACCGGCCGGCGGCCTGCGTGTGCGCGAGCACAGCCTGCAGGCTGGCGCCCACCCGCTCGAGCACCTCGCCCAGCTGCTCCGCGCGCGGTAGCCGCTGCATCCACGCGAGCAGCAGAGCCGCCGTCAGGTCGCCCGTTCCCGTGAAGTCTTGACGCAGCCGCGGCAGCCGCAGCGCCCACTGCCGGCTCGCGGCACCGTCTCGTCGCGAGGCGAGCATGAGCAGCTCGTCGTCCCGGCCGGGCAGCGCAATCGAGGTGATGACCACCGTGTGCGGGCCGCGCTCGTGCAGCGCCTCGCACGCGCTGCGTGCCTCCGCCTCCGAGAGGATGCTCCTCCCGGTCAGCAGCTCCGCCTCGTACCCGTTCGGCGTGAGCACGGCGGCGAGAGGCACCACCTGGTCGCGGTAGATGGCGAGCAGCTCGGCGGGCACGTACAGCTTGCCGCCGTCGCCCATCACCGGGTCGCAAAAGTAGGCCACCTCTGGCGACGCCGCGCGCAGCCGGCGCAGCACGTCGAGGACGGCGTGCAGGAAGGAGGCTGAGCCGATGTAGCCAGTGAGAACGCAGGCGTACCCCTCGAGGAGGCCGTTGCTGTGGAGCCCGTCCACCAGCGCGGTCAGTTGCGCGCCCTGCAGCACCTCGCCACGGAAGCCGCCAGCGTAGCCGGTGTGGTTGCTGAACTGAACCGAGTTGATCGGGTCCACCTCGAAGCCGAGGAGCTGGAGCGGGAAGACGGCGGACTTGTTGCCGACGTAGCCGTGCACCGTGTGCGACTGGATGGAGAGGACACGCGGAAGGGACATCTCGTCCCTCTCACCGGCCGGCCAGTCCTCGGGAAAAATGGAGCTTGGCTAGGGTTGCGCAGCTATGAACAGGAGCGAGTTCGCGCTGCGCTAGGCTCAGACGGCGAGTTCGCGCTGCGCTAGGCTCAGTACGGCGAGTTCGCGCTCTGCACCGCTATAGCGGCTAGGCTCTCTTTTATGGAGAATTTATCTCTCGGCTGCGTTGGCTCGCCAAAGTCTTTCTTCTCGATGGCGCTGGGTCCTCCGCTGACTGGGGCGGGCGTGGGTGTGCGTGTTTTGTAGAGAAGCAAAACGCACGTCGTCCGGGTTCTGTCGTGTGTCGAGCGCGGCGTGCGGGCGGGGAGGGCCCCGAGGGGCGAGGGCGAGGCGCTGAGACGTGCGAGAGCCTGTGGCGAGAGCTAAGATAGAGCAGTGCCAGTGGCCAGTGCGAGAGTTACACACGACACACACGACACGACAGGGACACAGACACAGACACAGACACAGACGCAGACACACACTGCGCTCCCCTCAGCGGGTAGGGAGACGCGAGCCCGACGGAGTCCGGTGGTGGGGGCCCACGCAGCCAGCCCCTGCGTTGCAAAGGTTGGTGCTGAGCCGCCGCCGCCGCTCGCTCTCGAAAAGCGTCGCGCTGCTGCCCGTTCCCGGAGCGACGAGCGCGAGTTTGGTGGCCAGGGCCTTGCCTGAAGGGGGGCGGGGCAAGGGGGGAGAAGATGAGGACGTCACCGAGCGGGGGCTGCCGGGAAGGTGGTGGGCGGGGCGTGGATGCACCTTAAACGGGCGAGTAGCGGGAAGACCGTCGATACTCCGGCGGAAGAGTGCTCCCCCGCCGCCCCCTGGGTCACCCCGAGTGACCTCGCAGCCCACGCCGTGAGGCGCTGCTGTCAGGGGAATGTTGGGGGCGCGCAAAGCCGCTCGGAAGAGACGGCCAGGAGCCAAGGAGCGGCCGGAGCGCGGCGAAAGACCGAGGGGAAGTGGCCGCCGCATACAGCCTCCGGCGGGCCTCCGGCGGAAGCCTGCGGCGTGGCGCTGCGCGCGACCGGCCCCTTCTCGGTGCGCTGCAGGACGATCTCGCTCAAACGTGCGCCTGCTGGGGCGGGGCGGTCACGAGACCGGCTGAAACTGCGGCCGCAGCTGCTTGGGGGGGTGAGGATGGCCGGGCTTGAACGGCTTCTCGCGAGGTGCCCGCATCCCGACGCAGCAGCGATTTCGCCACCTTGGTCTTTCGCGGCCTTCGCCGAGCGCAGGCGAGGCCAGGGGCAAACTACGGTAAATTTCTTTTTACTCGCACCCGCGCCCGCGCCGAGCCAAAGGTGCTCCGCGGAGCCGCCAGGCGCCCACCCCGGCGGTTCGCTCGCTACGCGTCGCTCACCGCCGGGGCGGGCGCCTGGCGGCGCCGCTGCGCAAAAATTCGGTAGCGACTCCGTCGTCCCTAAATAAAAGCACTCACGGACTCCATACCCGAAAGAAAGAGAAGGGAGCTCGCGGGAGAGGTGACGAGTGAACTACAGGTAGTGGGGAAGGCAGCCTCGATTGCCATACAGACATGGGTGCGAAACAACGACAAGACCAAGGCAAGGGCAGAGGAACGAGAGAAGAATATAGGGTGGATAAAGCGCCTGTTCACGGCATGGAGGGTGAGCCACACCGAACGTACCGAGCGAAGGGCCGAGCGGAAGGAGGACGGGGAAGATGACTCGGAGGAGGACGAACCAGTGGAAATTCAGTTGTCAGATGTCACGATGCATCCGAAGGGGACCCCAGCGCCGGCATCATCCGTAGAGGCACGAGTGTTCGAAGAGAGAGTGGACCTGAGCAACAACATGACGTGTAGGCAAATGATCGGAGTGGGAGTCAGAAATGTGGTCCTTGCGCGAGGGGAGCTTGATAGACTCGAGGGGCCAGGATACGCCGCGAGGAGGACGGAGTTGCGCAAGGCGAAAGAAGCCGCGAGAACAAGGGACCGGCAGGCGGCGGCGTCGCAGGACGAGGCAGAAGAGAACGACGCGACAGAGGAGGAAGTGACAAGGGAGAGACCGACGAGAGTGGGACGGCCGCGAGGTGGCATGAAGGTTGCAGCGAGAAGCGGCGAGAGACTGCGAAAAGAGATACGAAGAGGCAGACTCCCCAGGGTGGGCGACGGCTAGCGCACCACACTCCTCTCCTTAAAATCCCTGTGTGGTGGCGGCGTGCCGTTCTCCCATCCCTCCCTTGGGTTGTGTGTTTTCTTTCTTTCTTTAGGCAATGGGGTCCTTGCGCGAGGGGAGCTCGATAGACTCGAGGGGCCAGGATACGCCGCGAGGCGGTGCGGCCGCCAGTGCCGCCATCGTTTCCGCCATCCACACTGCCACTTCCGCCCCCGCCGCTGGAACAACTGCAGGGTCGTGGGGCCGCCCCAGTGGCTCCACACCAGGCGTTTTGGCCGCGTGGGCCGCCTCCGTACCCGCCGCCCCTACCACCGCCTCCACCCCCGCCGCCGGCGGGGCCGCCACCGTATGGACCCGCTCGGAATAACCTGGAGGATCCGGAACCGCCCCGCCGGAGGCTGGAGTACCCGGGAGGAGGAGTTGGGGGAGGGGAGTTGCCGCAATACGATAACGGACCCGCCGGCGAGCCGGAGGGCCGAGGCCGGAGGGCCCCGGGGGGGGCTTGGGGTCAGCTGTCGGAGGAGGCGAGAGATGAGCTGACGCGGCCTCTGCGAATAGAGTCGGGACGTACGGACGAGCCGAGGACGATAGAGAGACAGCGGGGACGGCGCGAGTCCTCGACCGAAGGGAGCTGGCCCCGCTTCCCGGGGAGGGGCGGCGTGGCGATCCAATGCCGCCGCCCTCGCCCGAGGAGTCGGGCATGGGATCACCGTCGGTGATGGCGACAGAATCGGACAGAGAATACGAGACGGTGGCGGAGCCGCGGCTGAAAAAGGCTAGGAGGGGAGGTCGGGCCCCGCGCCCGTCGGATATTCGTCGGAAGGCGAACAAGAGGAAGAACTCAGAGGAGAGGGGAGCCTCCTCCGGAGTGAGGATGAGGACCCCGCGCGAAGGGGCCCTGAGCGGTGACGGCGTGTGAGAGTGCGTGTCGTGTTCATGTCTGGTGTTCATTATAGCTCCGAGTAGAGGGGGCGGTCTGCTGCTAGGGGAAACCCGGAGCGCGGAGCTAACCCTCGGAGACCCGTGTTTACTTTAGGCCCTTTCCCTGCGAACGCGCACCCCCGGGGCTAGGGCTCTCTTGCCCGCAACCCGACACCGATCATCCGGCCCGCTGGGTGCGCTTCTTAGCTCCTCGGCCCTGGATGTGAGGTCATCAGTGAGGTCACCGACTGCACTCCAAACCGATCATCCGGCCCGCTGGATGCGCTTCTCAGCTCACCGGCCCTGGATGTGAGGTTACCGACTGCACTCCAAGTGCTCCAAGTACTCCAAGTGCTCCAAGGCAGCCAAGGGAGGGATGGGAGGACGGCACGCCGCCACACACACACAGGGATTTCCACTGTATATTTTCAGTGTATGTAGCTCTTACCTACATTCCCGGAGGAGCACTGTCCACTGATTTTGAGAGGTGTGGTGCTAGGCCGTCGTCCACCCTCGGGCGTCTACCTCTTCTGAACTGTGTTCGCATCTATAAATAAATAAATAAATAAAACGGACACACCAAACAAGGGGTGGGAGAAGGACAGGGTCCCCACCTGCGCCGCTGCGCGAGCAGGATCGAGTGATATCGAGAGGGGCGGGGGGGGGGGGGGGGATAGAGAGAGATAGAGAGGATCTTGGAAGGACGATCAGGGACACAGCTTCAGGGGATCCTTCAGGGGAACGGGAGCAGGCGCGACATCACGTCGCTTGCCGGGAAGTTTCTCGCGCTTCCAGCGGCGCTGCCTTCGCTCTAGGTGGGCTCGGCCTGTTCCGACGCTGCACGAGCCGGCTCGAAGACAAGGCAAATGCTCTTCTCTTGCCTCACCGCTTCCTCGGTCGTGGTCGCTCCGGTTCCGCGGCGCGCGGCGCTCGCGATCGGCACTGCCGCCGCCTCGCTGCGGCCACAGGCCGCGTGCGCTGCTGTGGAAGCAGGTGCATCGCCAGCGAGCGCGATGACGCTCGGCACCATCCTCGAATCCACATCGGCACTGCCCGAGACGACCCGCGCGCCGGCCTCGCTCGTGCTCCGTCCCGAGTACGGCATTGAGAGCGCTGACGTCCTCTACCCCGAGTGGGCGCTCGGCAGGTGGGCCGCTCGCTCGACGCTCAGAAGCGTGCTGGCGCCGGCCGGCGACGAGCTCTTCTCGCCGGGCCGCAACGGCACCGAGGCGCTGCGGCGAGCGCGGCTCGAGGCGGGCACCGCGCTCGAGTACCCTGTCAAGTGGATCCAGCCGGGCGGGCGCGTGGTGGTCGACCGGGAGTACAACGTCGCCTCCATCTCGCGCGCAACCATGGGCCCGGAGGCGGTGCAGGACGCGCGCGCCGACGGCCCCGACCACCTGACGATGGTGCTGCGACCTGCCGGTGCGCCGTCGGGCTCGCTCTTCAGCGCGGACCTGCGGGTGGTCGGCCGGAGGACGGACCCATACCCGCTCGCGGAGCGGCCTAACTTCTTTGCATGCGCTGAGACGACGCGGCAGACTGTGACGACCGTCGCGGGCGAGCGCGCCGCGCCCGGACCGCCACGCGCGCCGCTGATCAAGGAGATCGAGACCATCTGCACTTACGAGCTCGACTCGCGCGACAGCAGAGTGATGCGTGGGCAGCAGCGCACCGCCTCCTTCCTCGTCCCGGACGCTGGCTACACGGGCGACCCGAGCCTCGCGGAACTCGCGGCCTCGCGCCTCGCGCGCGCGCCAAACGGCCGTATCATGGCCGTCGACGTGCGAGTCTACGACGTGACCTACACGAGATTGTGAGCTCACAGAGCGCTCGGCTGCCTCCGTGCCCGGCCGGCGGCCGCGTCGCTGGCCCGTACGACCGTGTTGGACCGCGAGCTGTCTCGCGCTCGACACGCACCGCGTAGCTTCATATGTTTAAAAGCATGATTCACTGCCTATTTCTTTTTGCATTAAGGAGTAATGGAGAAGTCTGTCCGCGCCTAAGGATTCTGCCATTCCTATTGGCTATTCTGCTCTACTACACAAGGATTCTTGCTATTCTACCTCTCACTAGATTCCCCTTCCCAGGTTCCTCTTCTGCTCAGATATTCTGATTCTCTCCCCAGACTCTCCCATCTTGGCCCCGCTTTCAGCTTCCTGATTCTCCATTCTCGTTTCCTCCGCTTCCTTTCCGATTCTCTAGGGCAGCCAGAGCCAATTCCTGATTCTGCTCCCCCCTCCCGATTCTCCTGTCTCTCTTCCTATTCTTGATGCTCCATTTGATTCCTGATTCCTGATTCCTGATTTGTCGGATCGCCCACATTTTGACCGGGATTCTGATTCCTGATTCCTGATTCCTGATTCCTGATTCCAACATTTTGACCGGGATTCTGATTCCTGATTCCTGATTCCTGATTCCTGATTCCTGATTCCTCGGAGTTACGCATTTCGGCGGGATCCTATGTTGGCCTGACTCTCCGAACTCCTGAGCCGATATTGCGTGTGCGCGGGGCTTCACACAGCTCACTCAAACTTCGCCCGCGGCAGCATGCTCAGGCGCGGGTCTCTCTGGCGCTCCAGCCTCACATCAGCGCACTCAGCGCTTAGGCCTCGGTCCGGCGTCCGCAAAGGCGCAGTGTGTGGTGCGGGCTCTGCCCGCCCCCCCGAGGAGAGGGGGGGGGGGGGGGCGCTCCCGCGCGGGGGGGAGCCGAGCGAAGCTCGGCTCGGGTTCAAACTATAACTAACCCTCCCCCTTTTCCCTTTTTCTAAAACTGCTCGCCGCGAGCGGCTCGCTTCTAAAACGAGCTCGCCGCGGCTGTCGCCGCGTCTCGCCTGTCTAGGCGTCGTGATGCGTGTGTGCTTTTGAGCTGGGCGTATAAGAAGAAGAAATTGAAGCACTCCTCCCATTGACTTAGTACGAGCACCGAGACACGAGACAGCAGCCTACCCGTTCTACACCCACACCGCCGCGGAGCTGCCTAGCTGGCGGGTGCATTCACAGCGAGCCCGCGGGCTTGGAGACCCAATCAGACAGCACTCCCCACAGCAAAAGAGCAGACGTGCCGCTGTGAGCATCGCTGAGCAGCACCAACGCTTGCGGGGTCGCCGCAGGCCGGCGCCAAGCTGCATCTGACGCCGGCATGCCGTTCAAACCCCGGCACCAAGCGCCCGCGGGAATGGGAGACCGCCTGCCCAGAATTAAGATCGGCCGCGCACTGCTCTGGCTCCACCATGCCACCGCCCATGAGATCTCTGACGCACGTGTGATGAGCCGCCGTTCAAAAGTGACTGTACTGTGCGGAGCGCGGAGCGCACTTCGATGGCAAAGTGGGTGGCGCGGAGGATACGGCGCGTACACATGAGCGTGATTGGTTGAGTGAGCATGCCCAGATGGCCGGCCGGCCGGGCTACCGCCCCTCGACGGGCAAAAACAGGAATCAGGAAACGAGAGTCCGGCCGGGTTGCCAAGAAATCGGCGGGCAGCGCGGAAAATTCCCTTTCCGGCATCCGGAGGCAGAAACCGCAACCGCGCGACAGAATCTGATAAGGCGAGAATCGGACGGACAGAATCAGATCGAGTAGGCAGAAACGGAAGCTGGGTGAGGAATCCTGCCCGGAGGCTGAGTGCGTGGAAAGGGGACGGGCAGAATCAGATCGAGTAGGCAGAACCGGAAAAGGAGAGTGAGAATCAGAAGAAACGGACACGAATCCCTCTCGAGCCTCCGCATACAGAATCCTGTCTTGGGTGGCAGAATCGCTAGTGCAGAATCCTCAGGCGTGGACAGGGTTCTCCAAGACTGGCATTAAGCATATCTTAGGGCGCACACAGAGGCGAGAGAGCTCAGAGCCACAGCGGCGCACAGGAGTGTCTCAGGGACAGGGTCTCAGAGTGGAGACCCACTGAGAGTAAAACCCACGCGCCCCGGCGTGTGGGTGTGCTACCGAGACGAGGGAGGGAGCAGGACTTTGCGGAGATCAGCAGGAGGATGTACGAAGAGATTAGGAGCAGCAGGGACCCGAGGGACCATGTGGAAGACGGGCGGCTAGTCGCAATATCGGGAGGACGACCCCCCAGCTAGTCGCCGACCCCACACCCACAAAGAACCCTGCACAAAGATCGCACGGGCGGGGACCTGTTCCTTTTTACCCATCTCACAGTAGAGAGGTGTCCGTTTTTGTTTGTTTATTTATTTATGTGCTACCGTCTCCAATCGAGCTACACTGAGGCCAACGCCTCCGCAGCCTTGGCCCTGCAGCAGCTCGGCCTCCGCTCCGGAAATGCCAAGTGCGCTCGGCAGCCCATCCGGCGACGAGCCTGTGATGCTGGCGTAGACCACGATGGCCGCGAGGTAGGTGCCGAGAGGGCAGAGGGATGGGTGGCGTCCCGGTCGTAGAGGCGGTACCACAGATCGCGGTCGGCGCCATACACGAGCTCAAAGGCCGACCCCACGGGTGCAATGATTGGCGCGCGGCCGTCGGTCGTTATGAGCGACGCGTACCGCCTGTACCCCTCCTCCACGGCGTCATTCATTGGCAAAAAAGACTGGAAGTGTGGAGGACGGTTGAGGCTGCCGCGGCGGCCCCATGTCTGGTAGAGGACCGTCGTTGCTCCCGCCTCCTTGATCGCGGCGTCGAGCTGAACGAGCGCCCTGGTCGACGCCTCAAAGTCTTCGTCTTGATCCGTGTAGCAGCACCTGCTCGGGATGTCAGACCGATCCTGCAGGACCACAAAGTCAAAACCACTGGCCAGGGCCACATGGTGGCCGGAGCTCGGGGAAGACACCTCCTGCCAGTGGTAGTTGAGACTCGAGCCCCCCTTTGTCAACGCCTGCACGCGGGGCGAGTCGCCGAGGGCGGCGAGGAGTTGAAGTAGCACGCCATTGACGCCGCCATTGTAGTACGTGTACGAGTTGCCCATCATGAGGACCGCAAGCCCAGGAGGCGGCGACGGCGGCAGCGGGGGCAGGCCGAAAGGTGCGCAGCCGCCGCAGACCTCTGGGAATTCCTCCGCCACTTGCTGACATGCGGACGGCTCAGATTTCCCCTCGACGTCCTCCACCCAAGCAATGCGACCGCCACAGGTGGCGCTCTCCGTCGGTGTGGTGGCGAGAACGGTGGCCGTGCAAGAGCTGACGCCGCAGCGGCCGACGGGAGGTGGGGGCGCGGAGCACGCCGGCGGCCGCTCCTGGCCGCAGAGCGTCTCGCTCACCCAATACGGCTCGTCCGTCGCAGGATCGGCGTTGGCCCCAGTCCTCGATGCGAGGCAGCGTGAGCCCGACTCATGCGTCTCGCTAGGCCTCGCGGGGAAGCTGCAGCATATCGGCTTGCCGAAGCAGAGCTCGCAGCTCTTGTAGTGCGAGGCCGCCGATTGATCGAGGCGGCAGTACCAGGCGTATCCCGGCGAGGCGATTGGTGTTGGTGCCGGCCGCGGCGGTGGCGATGGCGAGGGCGACGGCGAGGGCGACAGCGAGGGCGGTGGCGGTAGTGAGGGCGAGGGCGAGGGCGGTGGCGGTGGTGAGAGCGAGGGCGAGGGCGGTGGCGAGGGCGAGAGCGAGGGCGAGGGTGATGGTGAGGGCGAGGGAACGGGCGCGCAAGGGTCACACGGGACAGGGATCTCGTCGGCGACAAACTGCTTCTCCGCGACGAGTTGCTTCGCCTCGGCGAGAGACAGGGCTCCGCCAGCCATGGTTTGCTTCCACTCGATCCGAGCTCCGCAGGAGTAGGTCGCCATTGGCGTCTGTCGCTGGCAAGTTCCAGACGTCACTGCACTCCAAGGCAGCCACTTGTGTGTCGGTTTTCGTGGCACCATCGACTGCGTTCTGCAAAGAAGAGCGCGCAAGCGGAGTTGTCGCGAGGTGCCACATCTCCTTCAGTCGCCGAGAGTGGTCATTTGTACGACGAGTCGTGAGTCTTCCGACGAGCGAGCGATGACGAAGAGGTCCTCAGCACCACCTTCGGGGAGCTCGTATCGATCGGCCGCGCCCGTCGCGAACTGCTGTAACTTGCGGTGCGTGCTGACGTACGTACGTTGCCGGTCATGGTTCGCGCGCTGCGCAAGGACCAGAGCTCTCGGCCAGTCCAAAAGACGGCGGCGCTGCCATCCTCCGAGGTGTCGCGATGCGCCCGCGACGTCGTCGCGCCCTGGCTGTCGCGTTTCGGCAACGGGCTCGATCCCCTCACCCTCACCTACATGACTGACGTGCCCTCTGCGACTTGGCCGCTGGGTGCGGATCACCCTCTGTCAGGGAGCCACACGCTCCCCAAATAGAGTCGCTGGCTGTGCGGCCGTAGGGCTCTCCGCATCGCTGCACGGCGTGCCGCTCGTGGTTGTGGCGCATGGCGTGCGATGGAGGCTGGAGAGCAAGCTGCCGGGCGTCTCCCGAGCGCTGCAGGTGCTGCAGGCCGCCGCTCCCGAGCGGCCGGTCGTCTTCGCTGACGGCACGGACACGGTGTTTGTGCGATCCGCTCGTTCGGATGTCGACGGCGCGCTCCTGCAACAGGTCTCTCGCTCCTCTGGCCGAGTGGTCTTCTCGGCCGAGTGTGGCTCGTGGCCCCGGTGCTACCGCGCAAACTACACAGGCCACGCGCTGCACCACGCCTGTCTCGCAAAGGGGCATCGCACGTGCTTCCCAAACTCTGGCGCGTACATTGGCTCGAGCTCCGCCCTGCTCCGTCTCCTTCCGGAGCTCGTGCGAGCTCAGGCGCCGGGATTCGGCAACAAGGCGGAGGAGGGGGACGACCAGGCGGCGGTGCACTTTGCACTGCTCGGCACGGTAGCGCGAGGGATGGATCTGGCGATGGACGAGGAAAGCGACCTCTTTCTCAACATGAACGCATGCAAGGGCAGCGGCCGGCTCAAAAAGTACCACGGCCTCACCGAGCGCTGCCACTTTGGGCCCTATGAGCCGATGAAGACGCTGACGCGCTCCTATGGCGCGCCGGGCCAGCTGACGATTGGGCAGCGCGTATCCGGGAAAACTCACTCGCCGCTGCTAGTCCATGCCAATGGGAACCACGACCGACTCGACCGCACTTTCTTTGGACGCCCGGGCGCTGGAGGCGAGCTGCGCCTCTCCAGAGAAGCCGCGCGCAACCTAACCGCGCTGTGGCGTGGCGCACTGCTGCCTCAGCCAAACGCACAATTGCTCCACCCAGTGCTGCTGATAGACTCCGCCAGGGGAGGCCCGTGCAGAATAGCGACGCTGGACGAGCTTCTCAGGTCTTAGAGTAGGAGTACGCTGACGCGTGGGACACGGCAGACGCGCGGCCGCCGACACGGGGTACGGTATAGCTCGGGGTAGGTGCAGGGAGGCCCACCAGAACGCCGGCACTGCGCCACACACCAACTAAATAAAAGAGACAGTCAAAAACATGAGGCGGCCATGTTTTTAGTTATTTAGATTAAGCCGGGTGTTTTTAGATGAAGCCGGGGGCGTGCACGCTGCTCGCGCCCTGGAACAAAACAACAAGCGCAGCGCACGCCGATGCGCGGCCTCTGTAACGTCTCTATCGGAGCATCACGATCTCTAGCATTCAGGGTGCATGTAAGATGGGTCGCGGCGACGCGGACACCGAGAGCTGCAACGCGAGCGTTCGAGCGGCGGAGTCTCTCTGCTGTGCGCACCGCGTGTCAGTTCAGGGCGGTGCGCACAGCACGCGCGCGGTCTGCCTCATCAGACGCGGCGCCCCGTCGGGGGGCGGCGGGGCGACCAGACCCTCCTCCTCGCCTGCGGCGAGCGCCCGCTCCGCCGTGCGGTAGACGACGTCGTCGTCCAGATAGGCGCCGCGCGCGGTGGCTGTGGACGGCGGCGGCGTCAGCCATGTGTGGTTGAGGCACTGCTCGATGGTGGCGCGCGCAGTCGCGTCGATGGTGAGGAGCGCGTCGCAAAACTCGCGCGCGGCGGGCGAGAAGGGGCAGGAGCGGTTGTACATGCGGAAGATGGCGTCGCACGGGCCGACGCCGTTGGCGACGCTCTGCGCCAGCCTGGCGAACCGCCAGTCGGACGCCTTCGCCTCGTCGAAGGGGAAGAAGCCAGACAGCAGCGAAAAGACGAGGACGCCGTACGCCCAGCAGTCGACGGGGGGGGCGTGGTAGCCGGCCGAGGCGAAGAAGAGCTCGGGCGCCATCCACGACTTGGAGCCCACGCCGTCGTACAGCAGCACCGGCTCGACGCTGCCGTCCGGCGCGAGCGGGACCTGCGGCAGGCGAGGGGAGGCGAGGGTGGGTGGGCGAGGGGAGAGCGAGGGCGGGTGGGGAGCTGCCGTGCGGGGTGACGGCGGCGGCGGGGGGGGGGGGGGGAAAAAGGCCAATTCCCTCTCCAAAGGGGGGGGTTCCCCCGCCGGGGGACCTGGGGGGGGAGGGCAAAAACAATCCGCTTTGGGGCCCTCGGGTCCTCGGCTGAGAGCATCACGTTCTCGAGCTTGACGTCGCGGTGCGCGATGCCGCGCGAGAGGCAGTGGCGGAGCGCCTCGGCGATATTTCTCGCAAAGGGCCGCGCCGCGCGCTCCGATAGGCAGCCAGAGTCGATCAGCCGGTCAAAGAGCTCTCCCCCGCTGCAGATCTCGAGGAAGAGGAACGCCCTGCCTCCGGGCCGCGGGTCCTCGACGAAGCCATGCAGCTCGATAATGGCCGGGTGGCCCGCCACGAGCTCTAGTATCTGCGCCTCCCTGCGCAGGTCCGCCACCCTCCCACGCTTGGCCGCGACGTAGAGCGGCGGGGATGCAGTCTGGTCGACGGCGCGGAAGACCTGTCCGAAGCCTCCAGAGCCGAGGAGACGGTCGAGGTTCACCTCGAACCTCCCGATCTGCTCCCGCGACGACATATAATGTGTGCGGGACGCGATTACCCTGTCTCACTAGCCCTCCTTTCTGTCTCACTAGCAGTAGGCCGTGGCCTGGACCGGGACGAGAACGCTGGAGGCGAGAAGAATTTTCGCAACAAAGCTCTTATAAATTTTGGAAAGAAGTTGGGCTCGGAGGGACGGCCGGACAAGCGCCGACAAGGGAGGAAGGAGAAAAAACAGTGCCCGAGGCCATGGCGGCTGCAGGCAGCGAGTCCCAGCAGGCGGTGGCGTGACACGAGGCTGCTAGGTTTTCTCTCGAGATATTCCTTATTCGCCGTCCCCGCCGCTCAGACCCGCATCAAGGCGCTCGTCCTCGACTTTGACTCGACACTGTCAACCCCGACATGGCTGTCGCGCGCGCAGCAATGGGCGGTGGCCGACAACTTGCCGCTCTTCGAGTCTATGGACGAGGCCGAGATTATCGCCAACCTCGGTGGCGCGGCGCGGCTGGCGACGCTCCACACGCTGCTTGGCGCGCTGGAGGCGAGCGGTGTCGTGCTGCACATTGTCTCGATCGGCCGGAAAGCGGCCATCGTCCCGCACCTTCGCGCGGCGCGGCTGCTGCCGTACTTTGGGGAGCGCGTGTGGGGGCAGGCGTGCCTGCGGTAGATAGAGGACGGCGGTGGCACGCAGAGAGGGGAAGGAGTGAGCGGCGGCACACAACAGTCCCACACGGCGTGGCAGGACTGCGAGGAGCTGCGCTCGCTCGGCTTCGTCAAGGGCCGGCTCATCAAGCGGATCATGCACGCGCGCGGCTGGGCGCACGCCGAGGTGCGCCCACGGCTGTGGCCGGTGGTAGCTATAGCTCCGCCGCATCAGAGCCATGCGGTCCACTCGCTTGGCCCGGCGCCGACGTGTGGCCGTGTGAGCGCCGCCGTAGGTCCTCTTCGTCGACGACTCGCAGGAGCACCTTGACGCGGCGGCAGAGGCACGCAAATGCAGCGGCAGGCTTGCGTCCGCACGGCAATCAGCGCAGCATTGCGGCGAAGTAGGTGTGCCGCACGATGATGGTCACGAGCAAGGCGGTGGTCGGCGGCATGGGCGATGCCGAATTCAGTGCCCTCCGAGCCGCCGCGGGGCTGCCGCCGGCGACGGCGGCGGAGGGCGCGGGGTTTATCTCCTCTTGACCGCCGGAGAGATACTCCGCCGCCCCGCGCCCAGAAAAAGAGAAAGTTGTAGATCACACATGTAAACTACATCATGTGGAGAGAGATTTTTGTCATCATGTATGCGCCGTGAGGCCGCGTTCGTTGGTTTTGTGTGGATTCGCGCGCGGCTCGCTCTGGCGATGTCTGCTCACCCACGCCCCACGACAAGAAGAGAGACCCAACGTGCCGTTCAGCGTTCTGCCGAGCCCAAATACTCTAACTGTGGAGCACCGCTCTTGGAGCACACTGCTGGAGAGGGAGGTGTCAGTTTTTATTTATTTACTGCTGGAGAGTGGAGTGGCGAGTGCAGTCATCAACCGCACATCCAGAGGGCCGGGGACTTCGAGGCCGGGGAGCTCAGAAGCGCACCCAGCGGGCCGGATGATTGGCATCGGGTTTGTGAGAGTCGTGATTTATTGTTGGTTTTCAAAAATCTCTCGCCCTCACGAGTGGGGTCTGGCCACTCTGCTCTCTGGCGGCGGTGGCCGCGGGCCTTTTGTCGCTTGTTTGTGTCGACTTTGATATGGCATATGCGTGGCGCGTGTGTAGGCTCCGCTGGAGCGCTGTGGTCCGCCGCTGTCCGCGCGGGCGGTGGAGATGCGAGGGTCGCCCCCCCCTTACCTTCCAGCTTCCTTCCTTACCTTTACCTTACCTTGCGTTTCTAGCCACGGCTACTTTCTCTCTCTTTGGTGCTTGGAATTCATTATCCCAACCCCCGAGGGATGCGGGGAACAAGACCGCATCTGAGAAAAGACCTGGAAGTGTCGCATTATCCCAACCCCCGAGGGATGAGGGGAACAAGGTCGCATGCGAGGGGATCGCAATCTCTCCCATAATAACAACGAGAAAAGACCCGGAAGTGTCGCATGTGCATGTGGTCTGGAACTTTTGCTTTTGCCTCCGGCGGACATAGGAGGACTAACTGCGATACCGCCATTGACCATGGCGTCAGCGAGCAGTGTGGCGGGCGAGGTGCGCCACAGCGTCGCCATGGCGGGGGGGCGGGCTTGGGGGTGGGAGGGGGGCACCCCGCCCGAACGGCGCTGCAGCCAGCAGCGGTGAGCTCGCCTCGCAACGCCAACACCGCTGCGGTAACCAGCGCTTATGCCGCCCCCAGGTGCCTGCTGACGACGACACGGAAGGTGAAGGCGCGGAGGCGGAGGGCAGGGAGGAGGAGTGCAGGCTGCCCAAGCAGAACATCATGCGCATCATGAAGAAGGAGCTGCCCGAGAGGAGCAAGATTGCGCGTGACGCAACTTCAGCCATGACGGTGCCTAGCCCCCCCCCCCTTTGTCTGCGGCGCGGCGGACAAAAGCGCCGCCGCCAACCCTCCTCTCCCCGACTTTCCCTCAGCTCTGCAAGCAGCGCCCAGACCCCCGTTCGCTGTTCTGCACAGGAGTTCCTGAACGAGTTTATTTGCTTTGTGTTCGCCGAAGCAAACGACCTCGCGCAACAGCAGGGGAGCAGGGTCGTTAAGATGGAGCACGTCATCGAGGTGCGCCCACTTGGAGGGGCCCGAAGGCCCTCGCCACCCGCGTGAGAGTCGCCTCTCCGCCTGCTCTCCGCAGGCCGCGCAAGACTTGGGCTTCGATGACTACGTTGGTGTCCTCAAAGAAATGATGACGGAGGACGGCGAGGTGATACAGCCTCGCAAAGCCTCGCGCAGGACCGCGGCAGGGACATCCACCGAGGTGGTGGACTGAGCACCCACTGTTTCGGGCCGACCAGCTGCTGCTCTCGCGCGCTGCTTTTGAACGGGACTGCGCTGAGTCTGACTCGAGCCGCCGCTCCCCCGCGCCCTTGTACCTTTGCCTCTCAGCATGCATGGCCATGCGCCGCCACCCTGCTTGTGGCTTTGCGCGCTTCCCACGACGGCATTCTCTGCTCGCAGCCCCCCCGAGTGCTACCTGCGCCCCGCATTCGGCTGCCCATCTCGCATCACATATCCATCGAACATATCCCGACCGCGAGACCGCGAGCGAGCCGCACCCATCTCCCGGCCGAGGCCTCGTGGTTGGCGTTGCTTGGCCTTCCAGCGCCCTACTAGTTACCCTCTTAGGCTCCGCACTTTCGCGCTAAGATCCGATCTGCGTTCGAGAGAGCGACACTGTACCTATCCTTCACTTAGATCTTAGTATCTCTCTCCGTGGGTGACATACGTCTCGTGTAATATTTGAGCACCACATGTACATGTAATGGTGAGCTGTGTTGTCTTATGTTACTCGTACACGTTGTGTCATCTAATCTGCACATCTTCCAATCGTGGACGTGGTTAATGCAACACAACTCTCACAAGAGATCAGGCCCCACCGCGCAGGGGAAGGCGCCGCCCCCGGCCCCCGCCGCCCGCGCCGCCAGTGCTCGAACTTTACCGGTATGGGAGTTTTTGGCTAATCAAACACGCTTCCCTAGGCCTGCACTAATCAAAAAGTGGTATGGGAGGTAGACCACCTACCTCTCACGGAAACACCATGACCAAAGCCGAGTCCGAGACCGAGTCGCGAGAGGCGAGAGTGCGCACATTTTTGCGGCGAAATCGGCGAAATCGGCAAAATACCCGGTATTTTGCGGGTATACCTGCAAAAACCCGGGTATACCCGGGTAATACCCGCACTTTTGCATGGCTTCGCCTCCTGGGACCACACCCTCAGCCGCTACACTAATCACCACTCCGCATACCACTTTCGCATACCACTATACCATACCACTTCAAATCGCACGCCGCCGATAGGTTAGGGTGGCGGCACGGTCCACCGGGGCGGGGCGACTATGGGCCGAAGTGGCCTTTGCCACCCTTCCCCTTGCCACGCGCGCCCTTTCCGCCGCCCTTGCCCTGGCCGCGCCCGCCCTTGCCAGCGCCTGGCCCAAGTCCCTTGCCATTCCCGCGGCCCGCCTGCGGCTCCGCTGCCGCTGCTCCTGCCCCCGCCGTCCCCACCTCTCCCGCCGCCGCGGCGACGAGCCTGGCCTCCTCGGGCGTCTCCTCCGACTCGCGCAGCCAACTCGGCGCGACGTTGGGCTCCTCCGCCACCGCCGCCGCCGTCGGTGGTGCGTGCAGGAAGGCGCAACCGTGTTCGGACTCGGACCGCACGCACGTGCCGGTCGCGTGGAAGGCGAGGCAGTGCTGGCCGAATCGCGCCGACCACCAGCCCATCCGCTCCTGCTCGGGCGAGGCGGGTGTGGGACACACGTGGGGCGGCGGGCGGCTGCGCGCGCGAAAGGGGGTGCGGGGCACTGGTGCGTTCAGACCGCTACGTGTGAGCGCGCTCCTGCTCGGGCATCGCCCGCAGCTGCGCCACTTGCAGGTCGGTAGGCGGCACGCGGCCGGCGCGGAAGTACGTGTCGTCCGGCTTGCCCTCTCGCCGTGCCTTGCGAGCCATCCGCGCCTCAAACTCCTTGCGCTTGTCCCGGTTGCGCCTCTCGCACTCCGCGCGCCAGCCGAGCGCCTCGATCGCCTCGGCGTCCTCCAGCGCGACGACGCCGCCCTCGGCGTGCGCCACGCAGGCGCGCACGATCGCGCCCAGCTGCGCCAGACTCGACGCCGCCTCTAGGCGAGGAAGCAGCCGCGTCTCCGCCAGCGCGTCGCGGCAGATGCGCCGGACGTGGAAGCGCGCGCAAGGCACGTCGCTGGGCCCGCCGGAGAGCACGCCGTGCTTCTCGCACAGGGCGAGGTACTCGAGCGCGAGCTGAGGCCGCGTGGGCAGGCCTCCGCCGCTGGTGCTGCTGCCTGCCGCCGCCGCAACCTTGGGAAGCTTGGGCAGCGCCGCGAGCTCGCGCTTGAGCCTCTTGAGGCGCTTGGCGCTCTTCTTGGCCGCGGTCGGGTCAACACTCTTGAGGAGGGTGCTCCTCTTGGCCGCGGTCGGGTCCGCGCCGCCCGCGCCGCCGCCGCCCTCCCCCAAGGCGTCGATGCGCTTGCGCAGCTTGCGCTTGCGCTGCGCAGCCTCCGCCGCCGCGCGGCCGAAGATGGCCGGGTCGTCGAGCGCCCCCTCCGCTGACATGACGCCGTCCGCCCCTGTGGCGGCGAGCGCGGAGAGGAGGTCGGCGGCGCTGCGCACGTTCCCGTTCGACAGCACCGGCATCTGCTCCCCGGCCGCACGCTTCACCTCCGCCACAACCGCAGCCACCTGCTCGAGGTGCGCGGGCCCGTCCCTGCGGCGAGTCGCCGAGCCGCGGTAGCGTCCGTGCACGGCGAGCAGCGCGCAGCCCGCGTCGCGCAGCTGGCGCACGAAGGAGAGGGTCTCGTCGAGCTCGTCGAGCAGTCGGATCTTGCAAAAGACCGGCACACGTAGGTGGCTGCTCAGCGTGCGCACGATGGAGAGCACTGTCGCGCGGCCTTCCGCTGTCGCGCACAGGTACGAGCCAAAGTTGCCCGAGTGAGCGACCCTCTGCGGGCAGCCGAGGTTGAGATCAACGGCGCACACGTGCGGCTCCGCCAGCCTGGCCGCCTTGAGCAGCGTCGCGGGACAGTTGCCGCAAAAGTGGGCGACGAGCGGCGCGTCACCAGGCGCGGTCCGCAGCTCGGCCTGCCGGTACGCGTCATCCTCCACGAAGCGCGCCGAGTAAATCATCGGAGTGTAGCAGAGGTCGGCGCCGTACTTGCGCGACAGCAGGCGGAACGGCAGCTCACTCGCACCGACCATAGGCGCCAGGACTAGCCGGTGCGGAGGCAGCGGCCGGACCGGCGTCACATGACTCGGCAGCGCGGCTCGGCTCGCCTTCTGCTTCTTCTTTGCACTCCCAGCCGCGGGAGCACCACTGCGCTTCTTTGAGTGAGTGGAGAGCGCGGGGACCTTCATATACAAGGGGGGGGGGCGTAGTCGTCGCCCCACCAGGGCGGTCGCGGTCGGCGGATTTCTTTTTTGAAATTTTCCTTGTCACACTCGCTGTCGGGGATCGCTTGTCATGTGACAGAGCGTGGTGCACGGCGGGTTTCTCCTTCTTCGCGACTGCCTGCACCACTCACTGCCTGCGCCTCGGGCAACGCCTCTGGCCCAAACGATGGGTGGCCATGGCGGCCTCAACATCCTTCCTCAGAAGTCGTGGAACGTGTACAACCGCGACAACCGCCAGAAGGTCGAGCGCGATGAGGCGGAGGCGGCGGCCGCGGCGACCGAGTCGGCGCGTGCGGCGGCCTCGCAGCGGATGCAGGCCAACGTCGAGGAGATGCGAGCGCGGCGTGCGGAGGTGTCTGGCGAGGCGAGCGCGGCCCCGCTGCGCCACGTCAACTTCTTCGAGGCCGAGGAGCTCGCGCGCGGCAACGAGGCGGCCGCCGCCGAGGCGCGCGCCGCCGACGCTCGCGCGACAGCGCGCCTCATGCCGGACCTGCAGCTGGGCCGCTCCGCGGCGGAGCCGCGGCCGTGGTATGCAAACATAACCGCGCCAGCTCTGCGGCCGCACGGCGCCGCGGCCACCGCCACCACCACGAACGCGCCGGCTCTGCGGCAACACGGCGCCGCTGCCAGCGCCGCTGGCGGTGGCGGCGGCGCTGGCGGCGGCCGGTCGCCCGCTCTCCTTGCACAGCCTGGCTCGCAGGCCGCGGAGCGGCCGGGGTCGATCGGCAGACGCGATTCGCGCTCGCGCTCGCGCTCGCGCTCGCCATCGCGCGACAGCAGCGGCAAGAAGAAGCGGAAGAAGGAGAAGAAGGAGAAGCGCAAGAGGAAGCGCAGGAGAGAGGACGACGAGTCGGAGGCAGGCAGGAGGAGCGGCGGCGGCGCGGCTGAGGGAGGAGGAGCGGCGCTCGCGCGGCTGAGGGAGGAGCGGCGGCGACGCGAGATGCTGGAGCGGCGGCGTGCGGACGAGGTGCTCCTCGACGGCCCGAGCGCCCGGCCCTCGGGCGCCGTGGGCGCGTAGGGCTTGGGTGGTTGTTTTTCACGAAACAGAATGGAGCCCTCTCTCTACGAACCGCGTTTCAGATTTTCCGCATTTTCGGTTGTTTGTGCGCGTTCCGGCTTGGCCAAGGCGACTCCACCAGCCTCAGCATCGCCCGTTGGGAGGCACACCCCCAGTCGCACGCCGCGCCGGGCACGCTGAAGTGCCGCACCTCGTATGCGGCGGCGGCCATCGAGCCGGCGGCGGCCTGGAACATCGCCCGGAGGTGCTGGATGGGCGCCTCTGCCTGGCCGACGTACGGCGTAATCTCGACGACGGTGGTGAAGGGGCGGCAGAAGAGGAGGTTGGTGAGGGCGCCGTCGTGACCGGCGACGACGAGCGAAGCGTTGGTGAAGAGGCGCACCTGCTCCACCAGCGCCAGCGACGCGAACGTCCCTCCCGTGACGACGGCCGTGCTCCAGCCCCGCTCGCCGAGCGCGAGCCGCAGCGCCGCCAGCTTGCTCGAGTTGCCTCGCAGCAGCAGCCGGTGGTGGCGGAAGATGGCGGGGCCGGCCGAGGAGGAGGCAACCTCCCGCGAGACGAATAGGCCGGACCGAGCGGGCGCACTCATCCCGTCCAGGTCGAGGCCCGCCGCCTTAGCCACCTCGAGGCGGGCCCACCTCCAAGGCCGCTCCGCCAGGCAGCAGTCGAGGTACGACTGCGCAGAGCCGCACCGTTCCTGCGCGCGCTGGCGCATCGCGGCCGTCCGGAGCGCCATAGCGTCGCAGCGCCTCAACCACGCGACGGAAACGCTGCTGCCGTTGCCCACTCGGCGGCCTTTGCCGAACGCGAGCGAGGGGCCGTCCCAAATCTGCACCGGCAGCACCTCGAGCACTCTGGCCACCATCCGTGTCCTCGGCACGCCCGCGAGGGTGACGCACCGGTGCGGCGTGGCGGCGAGCTGGGCGGCGATCGGCACCAGCAGCGCAAACACCGTGTGGTAGTAGCTGCCCATGAGCGTCCGCACGTGATTGCGCTCGTCCGGTGGCACGGCAATCCGGAGGCAATCGGCAGGCGGCGTAGCTGGAGGTCCTTGGCGGGCAGGCGACGGAATTGCGCGCGATCGGACGTCGAGCATAGGGACCCCCCGAACGTGCTTCAGCAAGCAGTTTCAGAAGCGCTTTTTCTGCAGCGCTGTGCTTCTCAGGGTTTGGACTTTCTGCGGGGTATGGTATGGTGCTGCAACCCACCTCGAGACCATACCCCCCCCGCCTGCTGACAGACCCAGCCTCCCGGAGACCGGGGATTGGCGGTCAGGACCATACCCCCCCACCCTTTGGGCCGCGAGGGTACCATACCCCGGAAAAAGTTGGAACCCAGGGACCACACAGGCATGTTCACAGCGAGCGATGGGGGCGCCGGTGGAAGGCGTCGAAACCATGGCTCTGCGAAGCCGAAGGCCGAAGGCGAAGCTCGAGAGTGGAGAGATTTTTAGCAATACCAAACAAATCTAACACTCACACGTCATTTGGGGCCTGGAGCCCCTGCAGACTGATCTTTATGGTGGTTTAAAGGCCTATTTCGGCTCTTGGGCGGCCGCCCTCAAACCCTATAGGGTTTGCGTTCGTCCGCGCGCGGCCCCAATGCCGGGCGCCCTGTTCACGCGCGCGCGAGACGTGCAGACAGGGTTGCCAGGTGAGAGCGAATGGCGCGGTTCACGCCTCGCACAACAGAGAGAGAGATGCGCTCTGCATGGTGGGACATAAAAGAGAGCGAGTACTTGGGCGAGTAGGCCGTGCGGTCGACGCTGCCGCGCGCGACTTTGCGCGCGAGGCGGCGCAGCTTGAGAACGGCGGTGGGCGAGAAGCCGCCGCCGAACGTCTCGTGGAGCAGCAGGTTGAAGTTGTTGCGCTTGACAAAGATCGCGTCGTGGTAGAAACCGCGATGCGCCTTGACGTAGCCGTGGCCGGTCTTGTGGGAGAAGGGTTGGCCGGGCTGCCCGCGCGCCTTGCAGCCCATGTTTAGGCGGCGGGCCTTCTCTTCGGTGTTACCAAAGGCGTAGGAGTGGCCAACGGAGGCGGGCGTGCCGCCACTCGAGGCGTTGCCAACGCCCGGCGAGGAGGTCTTGAGGAGGGGCGTCCAGAGCTTGATTTCATTCACGTCATCGCACCCTCCTGGTCCCGCATGGGGTTCTGCGAGGTCAGTCTTGTACCCCTCGTTGTACTGCGGCTGGTTGCAGGGTCAGGGCGGGGTGGCCATGTCCCTAGTGCCTTTTTGAGCCTGCCGCGGCGAGCGGCCGGGGGGGCGGGGGCAGAGCCCCCGCGAAGCGATTTTTGACGAATTTGAGCCATTTTCGGTCATTTTCAAGAGGATTTTGACACTTTGAGGAGAGCGGAAGTCAGTAACATCGCACGCAGTTCGCGCCCTGGTACACAGTTCAACAACATTTAACCCGTACACATCAAGTACTGTACTAATGCGCAACATATATCAAGACACGCGCTCACCAGCAGCGCGCTCGGATAGCATCGTCTATCGCGGGCTCCATCGCGTACTCTTTGGGTGGCGGCGGCGGCGGTGGCAACGCCCCTGGTAGCGCCGTCACCTTAGCCTTTGGTGCCCTCTTTGAGCGGCGCAATTCTGATTGCAGCGGTGGGAGCTCACCCGTCGGGGTCATCGTAAAGTTGACGCCACGCAGCTCCGTCGCGTTGATGTCTCTTGCAGCCCGAGGCGCTCGACGAGCTTCGCGATCATGTACGCCGCGTCGTCGTCGGAGCCCTTGGCCCAGCCCTGCACAGCTCCGACGAGGCCGTGCCGCCAGTGGTCGAGGTAGCCTTTCGGATTGCCGTCCGCGTCCTTGCCCCTCGGCAGCTTCTGTTTCGGCCGAGCCGGCATGCCGGAGAGCCGCACCCGCCGCAGTTTCCACCATATGCCTTCCTCGTGCCGCCACTGCTCTACCGTCCCGTACTTGGCGTACGGCCGCGTACGCCACTCGGGCTCCTTGGGCGCCGGCGTCGGCTGCGCCTCGACCTTCTGCTGCTTGCGGTGGCGCGCGAGCGCCTGCTTGGCCTCCTCGTGCGCGAGCCGCGCCGCCTCCCGCGCCGCCAACGGCTCGCGCACCGCCTCGGCATACGCGAGCGAGGCCTGCTCCTCGGCTCGCGTGGCGGCTTGCTCGGCGCTCACGGCGCGCACCTCGGCGGCGCGCAGCGCTGCCTGCAGCTGCTGCGTCGCGCCGAGCATCGTGAAGGCATTCTTCGGCAGCTCTGTGGATGACGAGGCTTCGGCAGCGCGCCGCTCCTTCATTCGCTGCTCGGCGGCGTCGACGACGGCATCACCGATCTCGACGCGCACGCGCCGCTTGGCCTCGAGGGCGCAAGCGAGCTTGTTTGGCCGGTCGCCGCTACACGGAATGCGCCTCCTGGCCTTGCTGCCGCCGGACTGAGCCACGTAGTACGTGACGGTCATGTTGTTCAAAATGGGGCCGTCATATTTGCTGTCGATGGCGTTCGAGACGCCCTCTACATCGTTGAGAAGGGCAAGCTGCTCCACAAGGGTCGTCTCGTTCGGCTCCATAGTGACCCCGCGTGGATCGCGAAACGATGCAAGATGTGGAACGGCAAAAATCAAAAATCAAAAATCGAGTAGACTTCGAAAGCGACGTGTAGACTTCGACGGACTTTTAAAAGAGCTTTCCAACGGTGTGCGACTCGTCGAACGAATCCAACTGGGAGGCACTAGGGACATGGGTCACGAGAGCCACCCCGCCCTGACCCTGCAACCAGCCCTGCCGGGTGAGCTCTGGTTTCTCCTTGTCGCCGTGCACGACCGGCGCGTTGGCCGGGGCGCGCATCGCGTCCGCCCAGGCGGCGAGGACGCCGTCGTGGGGCCGCCGGTGGTGGGCCTTGTTGTAAAGGTAGTCGCCGAAGAAATCGACTGGCATGCCCCGCTCGAGCGCGACCCGAAGGGTGGGAAGCGCCGCGGAGAGCCAAAGGCCGAGCTTTCGCTGGAGCTCGTCCTGGAGGGTGTCGGAGGAGAGGGCGGTGGCGTACGTACCGTCGACACGGACATCGAAGGCCTTGCCGGCGAAAGGCGTTGAGGCGGAGACGAAGCGCGCGGCTTCGCGGTTGTTGACGGCGCTGTCTCCGAGGGACGGGTTGTTCTTGACGTGCACATCCCGCGCCTTGACGAGCTCCTGGTGCGCGTACCAGTCCTTGTGATTCTTGATGGCAGCGAGCGCCCGCGGCCGCGGGTACGTGGATTTGCAAGTGCCATTGAGAATCGCGTCGGTAGCTGGAAGGGACTCGGGCTCGGGGAGCGGGACGCTCTTGGGGTAGAACTCAGTCAGGTAGCCGCCGCGGACGGTGTAGTACTTGTTTTTGTCGCGGGCGGCGCGCTTCTCGCACACCTCTTTCCAGTCCGAGAGGGCGGACTCGTAGGTGGCGATAGCTGCGGCGATGGCGGGGTACTTGGATGCACCTCCCTCGTCGTGGGCGAAGTCGGGGTTGTCGAGAGTGGAGAGAGGAGAGAGTGGGAGATGGACGACGGTGAACCAAGAACAAGACGCAATAGAGCTTGGAAATCATTTCTGCAGCTGCGGCAATAAACTCATCGAACACACGACAGAATTGCGGATTGTGCTAACCTACGTGGGTCGTGGCGTCTCACGGCCCGCACAAACACGCTCGCTCGGAACGAACGAAAGCGGCATGGAATGCGGCAAGCAAGCCCCAGCGCGCCAGCCCAGCGCAACGAAGCCAAAGAGAGGCAGAGATTAGTTACAACAACGGTGAAAGGCAAACGCTCAGTCCGCGCACAGTGCGTCACTAATCCCCTCACCGCTTCCGGCGAAAATCTCCACGCACGGCCACGGGTTCTCGACCGAAACGCGGGTGGGTGTGCACACTGCACACGCCGTCGGGAGGACGACCCCGGCTAGCTGCCGACCCACCCCCTGCCTCAATGATTCCTGCATAAAGACAGGCTGGGGACCCACTCCTTGCACCCATCTCTGAAACAGCCTCACGATAACCGCCAAAGCCCGCCTGGTCATCCCTCCTGGGCCTCATGAGAATCGGGCTCAGCCTTCCATAAGCGGTACCGGACGGCGAATCCCTCGGGCACGTACACCACGCAGGGTAGGCGGCTGTTGTAGCGCACGAGCAGCGGCTGCATGCCAACGAACTGGAGACTCGGCGGTGAGTCGCCGAGCGGAGCCATGCGCGTCGATGCCGCCGCGCCGTCAGACGTCGCGACATAGTAGTGGTAGCCCCACCCTTGCAAAGTCTTCTCCTCCACAGAGCCAGACAAGCGGACTCTGTTTACCCCGTCCGTCTCCAGGTATTTTCCCACCTGCGATGCATTGACGCGCGGTGCGGCAGGGTTGGAACTTGCGTGCTCTGTCGCGCATGAGTTGAACTTGGAGCCCTTGGAGTGTGGGTGTACTCTCGGCGACGGCGTGCACTCATATCTCTCCTTCCACGCACCGTGAACTCGAGCTTGGCAGCCCCCTCATCGGGGAGCGCCTCGAGGTGGATGACGATGCGCTTCCAGGCGGCGCCCTCACATCCTGGTGGCGTGGCTGAGAACGCCTTCTCCCAGTTCGAGGACATTACGGTGACGCTCGGCTCTCCGAAAAGGCACACAGCTGCGCGCGAATGTAAGTATGTAACTCGAGGGACGTCCGAGAGTACGGAGGGCAGGGAAGCCGTGAAGAGTTGCGGCTGTGAACAAAGACGACCCACTTTGTTTTTCAGTACATTCCCATAGGAGGAGTCTGATGAAGGGTTCCACCCGCCGATTCTGAGAAGAGAATTTTACAAAGAAACTCCCTCGCACGACACTAGGCACCACACCCCTCTCCTTAAAATCCCTGTGTGGTGGCGGCGTGCCGTCCTCCCATCCCTCCCTTGGGTTGTCCGTTTTCTTTCTTTCTTTCTTACACTAGGCACGGGACTGGCGCGCACTGGCTCTACTTAGAAGAGAATCTCGCCATCTCGCTGGCCTCTCCGCAAGGCCCCCCGACCGCGTCGAACCCATCGGCGCGGCATGCCTCCGCATACGTCTTTTTTCTTTTTCGATTTTCGGCCCCGGATTCGCTTGCTTTGCTTGCCAAGCAAGGAGCGATCCAGGCCTGGATCGCCTGCATCTGGAGGCGCTGGCCACCTAAACGGCTTGAGGCCCATGACCTCACTCCTCGGCAACACTGCCACCGCGAGGTTCGAGCTCCCATCCACGGACTCGCCGTGGCAAGTCGCCTTTGGAGCGCCAAGCAAACTCGGCCGATGCCTGTCTCCTCGCACATTCTTGGCGTTCCGTGTCCTCCTTGCTCTTTTCTGGACCGGCATCACAATCTGGAGCATGGTGGACCACAAGGCCAATGACCTCGAGACGGCGCCAGAATTCTACATCTACCTCACCAACTGGAGCCTTCTCATCGAGTGGTTCTACCTCGTGTCTGCGACATTCGTCACTCGGATGGCACTCCGCAACCCAAAGCGAACTGCGCTGGATGGCGCTCCATCAAAGACGCCGCTCTTTGCGCGCATCACGTACGCAGCACAGGTCGAGACCTACGTCCTCTCCTTCTTCGTATTCGTGCTCTACTGGGCGCTCGTTTACGATGGCGGCACCATCCATGCTCTCTCGGTCTTCACCCACGGCGTCAACTTCCTCGTCGCGCTCGCAGACTGCCTGGTCGCGGGCATCCCAATGCGCCTCGTGCAGTTCTGGCTCCCCTTCGTCATCTCGAGCACGTGCGTGAGAGTAGAGTAGACCTCCGCACATCCTTCTTGTTCTTCATCACAGCTCGGTCTCTTAGGTACGTCATCTTCTCGGTTGTCTACGACCTCGCCGGCGGCACCGCCGACGGAGACTCATACATCTACTCGGTCCTCGACTGGTCCGAAGATCCGGGCACCGCCGCCACATACGCGGTCCTCGTCATCCTCGTCGCCTTCCCTGTCGTCTTCGCAGCTTGCGTGTTCGGCGTCTACCCTCTGCGTGCACGGTGCGACTGCTGCCCGCCCGCTCATCCAGAGCACCGCCGGCACTGCCCGACACCGCTGGCGCTTCCGCCCGCGCGCCACGAGCCGACGCCCGCGCGCCGCGAGCTGACGCCCAAACTCGAGGCAGAGCCGGTTGCCCCCGGGCACGCGCAGACTGTGGCACCGTAGAAGGCGGCAGCCCAGGGTGCGCACAGTACAGTATTGGCGCGTGGCGCGATGGCGTCCTGCCCGTCATCCTTTCCGCACACGCCTCCATGTGTCGGATGTCAAGTACAGTCGATTCCGACGTCGACGATCGTGCTGTGTCGCGCTGTGTCCTGTGACCTCCCCCCGGGCTGGCCGGGCTGCGAGTCGCCGTTCTCCGGGCTCTCAGCGGTTTTTTGCTTCTGTGTACGTCGTTGATTTCAGTATAGTACGTGCGAAAAAACTCGGACCCACGAAGACAAGGAGCGCGCGCCAATGGCCGCCTCCGTGACACTCCCACCTCCTGGGCCGGCGCGGGAGTTTTACTGCCGAGTTTCTCCCGGCCGGCCGCCTCCTGACACGCCCACTGACCGAGCCCATCGAAAAAAATTCGGCGCGCCGCACTGCTCTGACCCCTGCTCGCCCCTGCTCGCCCCTGCTCGCCACTGTCGCCTCGGTTGCCGAGGCTGCCGCGCACCCGCGCGCTACGCGACTACGAACTGCACCAGCTGGGCTCGAACCAACGACCAAAACGTCCCCGACCCGAACGCTGCACCAACTAGGCCACACCGCAGGCTCGATATGCAATACGCACAAAACTGGCCGCTCATAAAGCACTACTCATTTGCCGAGGCCACGCGGCGCCCCTCCACAGCCAGCCTACCCTCCTATCGCGCCACTCGAAGCCCCGCGGCCGCCTCTCGCCTACCGCGCTGCCCTCGCCTGCCACCGCACCGCCCGCGCTCCAGCCTAACCAGCTCTGCATCTCGCAACACACACTTGACAGGGACAGACCAGGCGCAGGAAAAGGGAGCGGGGCCCGAATCCAAGGGACCACCCCGTCGGGCGGAGGAGCTGTGAACTCAGGTCCAGCAGGAAGGCTGCTGGCTCCTGACTCATCCCCCAAATCCCCCACACCTTGGCGGCCTGAAACCTTACCATTCCGACACCTCACACACACCCCTCCCCTAGGGCTAAGCAGTGCGCGAGCCCACCCGACTTCAGGCGAGACGTTGACCACTCCTCGGGAATAGTTCTGTCAGTGGCTGCACTAAGGTGTCCGTTTTCATTTATTTATTTATCACTCAAGTGACCATGCAAGTGACGTAGTGTACGACGCACGCGCGCACACCGCGCGGACAACACAGGTATCCACAAGAATCAAACAGTACAAAGATGTTCATGCAGACGCAAAATTCTAAACTGCACCGTGAAGCCGCACCGCTGCGTGCAGTGCGAAGGAAGCGCAGCAGGCCGACTACACGGTAAGGCATACGGACCTTGCAGAAAACCTTTTCCTTCTAAGCAGGGCTACACAATGACCCTATAGTGTGTGGGTGTTCCTGGCGAGTTGTGATGAGTAGAATTAGACTAGCCAATACTATTTTGAAGTTCATATATGAAAATACCAACTTGCCTATGTGCACGTCTCCGCCGCGGCGGCCCGGAGGCGGCCCGGCGGAGCGGTCAGAGCAGCACTGCGCGGGCCGGCGATCGACTCTCGACTATAGTACGGGCTCTATTGAATGGCCTCAAGGTGCTCTCTAGGGCTGCCCTATTCCGCTCGCCCGGCTACGTCGCCGGGCTTCGAAGGAAAAGGTTTCGCTCGGCACGGGCGTCGGAGAGCAAACTTCGACGTTCGTCCTATAGTGGAAGCTGGACGCACGTAGGCAAGTGGCCCATGACCAGGCGGGCTGCTGCTCAGAATCTGGGCCGTCGGCGCTCGCTCTCGCGCTCTTCATAACGGCGTTGCCCCCTCCCTCCCGCGCCGACGTTGGGCAGCCCGACCACGACAACGTCAGCGCCGCTGGCCTGCAACTCGAGGCGCCTTTGAATGAGCACGAGCCGGTGCGCGGCGGCGGCGCGGGTGATGCAGCCCAAGGTGACGGCGACGGCAGAGGGGGCGGCGCCGGCGGCGGAGGAGGCGGCAGCGGCGGCGATGGCCGCGGGGTCGGCCCGCCCGCCTTTGCTGCTGGTGCTGTGGGCATCATCACAGCTCAGCGGCGGTGTGCGACCAGGGCCAGTGGTAGACTTTCGACGCGGTGAGGCTGCTCTCTGAGCAATGACACTAGCAAGAGCATCATGTGTGTCATCGGAGTCACTTGTATTACGATACCACCACGCCGCCACGCTCGCAAGGGCCGCCTAAGCGCCTAAGCACCCTAAGCACCCCCCCGCTTAGGCCGCTTAGGCGCTTAGGCGAGTGACGGCCGGCTGCCCGGGGCCTGGCGTGCCTCCGCCGTGGGCTGAGCGCCCGGGAGAGCCACTCTGCAAGTGGTGTGCGAGCGTGTAGCCTTTAGCGTGCAGTCGGCCAGCAGATTACTCGATCTGAAAGCCGTCGTGCCGGTGCTCTACTGCCAGCAGCAACTTTGCCCGCAGCTGTTCACGGGTCGCATACGGCGGCAAGTGCACCTCGTGCGTGCATGTGTGCACGTTGGGCAGGTCGTGCTCGTCGGCGCTCTCGTAGAGCTTGAGGGTGATCGGGTCCTTGAGGCCGCCGCAGGGCAGCGCCGTGAGCGCCGTGCTCCACTCGAGGAGGTGCAGCCGCGCGAGACTGCCCAGCCCCGTCTCGGGTGACTCGTCGAGGATGATCTCGCGCAAGTAGCGCGGCGCGTCGGAGCCGGCGGCCGCGAAGCCCGCCTTCGCCTCGGCGCTGACCGACGCGTCCGGCCAAGCGAAGCACCCAAGGAGCTGCTCGCGGCTTAGCTCGGTGTTTCCGCGCAGCATGCGCAGCAGCTCTGCGGCGCTGAGCGCGCCGAGCTGCAGCCGGAGGTCGATGGTCTCCGTGAAGCCGTCGCACAGTGCCCGGAGGCTCGCCTCCCGGATCGTGAGCAGCTTGTGGCGGCAGCCGGCCAGCACCGCGCTCTCCATCGCCGCGCTCTCCGGCGGCACCTCCTCCTCCGCCGCGTCCGGGTCGAACAAATCGAGCGTCAGGCCTGCGGGTGGCTGCACGAGCAGCTGCGCCCACCGCTGCGAGAGCTCGGGGTCGAAGTCGGAGAGCACGGCGAGTGCGGAGTGCACATCCTTGAAGACGCGCCACTCGTGCGCGTCCGCCAGAAACTCGAACACGAACCGGCCGAGCCCGCGGCCGAGGGGCTGGTCGTCGAGCACGCACCGGCACATGATGCGGCCGATGTTGTTCATCGACTGCAGGTCGGCGGTGGGCGAAGGCAGCAGCCCGATGCTCGTCGACGTATCGTCGCCGGCGCCCTCGAAGAGGCCAAAGTCCGCGAGCAGCACCTCACGGAAGAAGCAAGAGTAGAGCTCGACAGTCAGGCCGCCGAGGTCCTCCCCCTCCTCCTTGCTGCCGTGCACATCGACGAAGGTCACCTCGGTGCGCTGGAAGAGCTTGAGCTTGGTGTCTGCCGCCTTGATGGCGGGCGAGAAATGCCCAACGACATCTTGGCAGAGCTGGTTGCGCCGGACCGTTAGTCGCCACGGCTTGTTGCGCGCCGTCTTTGACGGCAGGTACTGCAGCAGCATCTCGACGTACTGACGGAAGGCGAGGAAGCGCCGGAGGAAGGCGCCCTCGTCGAGCTCGTCAGCAGCAACCACGAGCGTCGACGTGGCGCTCGACGCGGCGGCCTCATCGAGCGGCTCGGAAGCAAACTCGGCGGTGAGGGAATGCTGACCCGCCGCCTCGACGCGGGCGCGCTTGGCGGGCGGCGGGCTCGCGTCGCTGGCTGCAGAAGTGACTCCGGGTGAGCCGTGTACGGCGGTGGCGCCCGGCTCGGTCGGCGGCTGTGGCTGCGGCTCCGGCGTATCCTCCTCCTCGTCCTCCGAGTCGTCGAGAAAGAGGCGGCGCTGTGGCTGCGGCGGCTGCGACGGTGGCGACGGTGGGGGCGCGGAAGACTGCGCTGCGCGGCCAGCAGCGCCGGCTGCAAGGGGCTGTGCCGCATCCTCTGCCTTTGCCGGCTCCTCCACCGCCCCCACCACGTCGGCCGACGCCGGCTCGACACCGTCGACGTCCATCGCCGTGCCCGCCGCGCAATCGTCGTCCTCTACATCGCTCACCTCCTCCTCCGACGAGTCCTCATGCTCATACTGCAATTTCCGCCATCTCTCCAGCGCCCTCTCCGCCTCGGGAGGCTCCTTCGTCTCCGCCTCCTCCTCCTCCTCCGGATCCTCCTCCTCCAGCTCCGCCTCCGACTCGGAAGAGGCGTCCGACTCCGACGTGGCGTCCGACTGGGACGGCGACTCCTCCACCTGCGCGTCCGCGTCCAGCTCTGAGGCGCCGCTCACCTCCCTCGCCGCGGGAAGAGCTCCATCCGCCGCCTGCTGCGACTGCGACGGCGGCTGCGACGGAGGCGGCACCGCCGTGCCGACCGCCGCGCCGCCCGCCGCGCCGCCCACACCCACCAGTGCGCCGATCGCGGCGCCCCCCGCCACACCGATCGCCGCGCCTGTGTCGACGTTCATCGCCCTGCGGCCGATTCTGAAGAATACGTCTATGCTGGACCCGACGTCTGGCAAAGGCAGAGGGGAAGAGCTGACCAACACGCCCAAAGGCGACGGCGGCGGCAGCAGGAGCGGCGGAGGAGGCGCGGCCTGTTGCGGCGGCGGCGGCAGCAGCGCGGGCGGCGGAGGAGGAGGAGGCGCGGTCTGCGGCGGCGGCGGCGGCGCGGGCGGCGGAGGAGGAGGAGGCGCGGTCTGCGGCGGCGGCGGCGGCGCGGGCAGAGGCGCGGCCTGCTGCGGCGGCGGCAGCGCGGGCGGCGGAGGAGGCAGCGGAGGAGGCGCGGCCTGCGGATAAGGAGGTGGCGCCCGAAGGCCGCCACTCAAGTCTCGCTTTGTCGGGAGCAAGGCTGTTGGGGCAACGCCGTTGAAACGACGGTGGCAGGGCTCGAACGCGTCGGACGTGTATTCATCCATGAATAGTTTCTCTGTGGTCATCTCGAGCACACCGTCCGCAGAGATGTTCTCGGGGCAGCACAGCAACTTGCACGCGGCCCTCATGCCCAAGGCGCGGCCTTTGATCTCCACGAGGGCTATCAGCCCGCCCTCGCCGACGGGCCTGATTGCGCTCCGGAAGACCTTCGATCGATTGTCAGCCAGCGATTGCAGATGCCGCAGGCGATCCGGACAGCTGCGCGTCTTCTCTATCCTAAACCATTTCGCCGTCGCCATCGCCGCGTCATCCACCGTCTCCGCGACTGAACCCACTGCCGTCGACACCGCCGTGGCTGCTTGCGGCTGTGACTCCGCCTCCTCGAGACGCCGCTGCTGCTGCCACGGCGCCGCGGATTTGGCGGTGGCCACCTCGGAGAGAACGGCCGCCTTGCGCTTCAACGGCGTGAGCGGCTCATCTTCCTCGCCATCAACAGCGGCGGCAGTCGGCGCCGCCGCGGCCGGGGTGAGCAGCGAAGAGCGGTGCGATAGCGACGCGTCGACCATCGACACCGTCAGAGATGGGGACTGTGGCGCCGCAGCGCTCCACTCCTCCAGGCCTCTCCCAGCCGCCTCTGCCGCCTCTGCCGCCTCTGCCGCCTCTGCCGCCGCCGCCGCCGCCGCCTGCGACGCCGCCGCCGCCTCCGCCGCCGCCGCCTCTGCCTCTGCCGCCGCCGCCGCCTCCGCCGCCGCCGCCGCCACCGCCGGAGCCGCTGTCAGGTCCACCTCGGGCGAGACGGTGGCCACCACAGCCTCTGGGGCGCCCCCCCCCTCGACCACGCTCTCCGCCGGCAGCAGCACGCTCTCCATCCATATTTCCATCGCGTCGACCTTGCTGCTGTCCGGAACGAGCGACTGCGGCTGCGCCGGAGGCGTGCTAGAGGACAACACCTTTGCCTCCTGCCTCTCGAGCAGCGCGGACGTTGACACCGCCGGTGCCGCCGACGCCCTCGCCGCCAGCGCCTGCGCCCGGCGTCGCTGCTCACGTTTCAGCTGGTTGTCCTGGGCCAACCTCAATTTCATCCGGAGCAGCATGACGAGGAGCTCGCCGGATCGCGTTGTGGCGAGCGCTCTCCAACAAAGCTCAACAAGGCTCTCTACAGCCGACCACTGGCCAAGCTTCTTTCTTTTTGACCGCAAGCGCGGACGGCCTCGCCCTCGACGGCACCCATCTCAACCTGCAGTACGTCCGCCTGCTCGAGGCGGCGCTGCCAGCCTAGAGATACCTGCCAGCAAACCTGCTTAGAGAGGCGACCGTTAGATCTTAGAGAGGCGACCTTGCTCCTTGGAGCACTTAAATAAATACGAAACGGACACGCCAAACGAGGGAATGGATGGGAGGAGGACAGGGTCCCCACCTGAACGAGCAGGACGGCACGCCGCCACCACACAGGGATTTCACTGGAAGGAAGGTGTGTTACTGGGGAACGGGAGCCTTCCCGCGGTTTTGACCGCGCAAGATATAAAGGGTGGCCTACTGGCTCTGCCCGCAAGGCGCCCGCGTCGCAGACGCGGTACCATTGACAAATCTGCAATAGACCCCCACACGAACAAATAGCAAAATTCGAATACCGTGCAGAAACCATGATCCATGTGATCTGAGCCGTGGACGGGGGGCAAGCCTTCAGCTGGTGCCAAGACATTCGTAAAATTGAAGCCAAGAACGTACCCCCCTCTGAGTGAGGACAGGAGAGAGAGAGCTTTTGTGGTGTTGGTGTACGCAATAACGGGACAGGGTAGTCGTTCTCTCTAGCTCCCCTTCTAGCTCTTGGCATGAGCAGCGCCCTGTGTCCGACCCCTTTTGCGCAGCAACACCTTAAACTTTTAGGCCCTCCAAATTCGGGTCGGAGCGTAGCGGAGTGGGCCCCGAGTTTGAAAAAGGCGACGGACGCTTGCGTCCTAGCCTCCAACAACGCCTCCCCGGCGCAGAGGGGCCCCCGGAGGGATGCTCAACCGCTCCACGCCACGCCGCTTGCGGCGGTCCTATTCCCAGCTCCGCTGATAAAGAAAGAAAGAAAGAAAACAGACAACCCAAGGGAGGGATGGGAGGACGGCACGCCGCCACCACACAGGGATTTTAAGGAGAGGTGTGTGGTGCGCTAGCCGTCGCCCACCCTAGGGAGTCCGCCTCTTCCTATCTCTCTTCGCAGTCTCTCTCCGATTCTCGCTGCAACCTTCATGCCACCTCGCGGTCGTCCCACTCTCGTCGTTCTCTCCCTTGTCATTTCCTCCTCTGCTCGCAGCTCCGCTGATGATATTACATGTCGCGAAGCGTGGTTTTTCTCGCCCAACAGGCCTGCTGGGCGCCCCGCGTTTTCATGGAGGACCTCGCTGTGCTCCAGCGCGAGCACGCGGCGCTCCGTCACCGCGTGCTGCGGCTGCTCGAGTCGTGCGCTGGCGAGCTTGTGCATGGCGCGCAGCTCTCACCGCACGGGCCGCTGCCAGTCTCGCCGCATCTGCCGCAGCCGCCGAGGGCGCCGCTGCCGCCGCGTGGCCCGATCCCTCCGGCGCCCGATCCGCATGCCGAGCTGCAGCGCGGGCTGCTCGACTTCCTCGTAGTGCGCGGTGCGACGCTCGCATTGCCGGCGAGCGCGGCGGCACTGCTCTCGCTCACTGTCGAGCGTCATCCGGAGCTGTCGAGGTACGAGGTTGGCGCGGGCAACGTGACGCGCGCGCTCTTCGAGCTCCAGAACCTGGTGCCCGCCGCGGTGCGGGTCGAGCAGGGCGAGCTGGCGTTCCTCGACGCCACCGCCCTCTCGGCCTTCCAGGACCGGCTGCTCGGCCGCCCGTCCGCTGGCGCCTCGGCGGGCACCGCGGGCGGCGGGGACAAGGGTGGGCGGAAGCGGACGGCGACGGCCGCGCACGATAGCGAGCTGGCGGCAGTGATGGATCTGGTGGGGACAAAGTCGGCCAAGGAGAAGGAGCGGCAGGAGCAGGCGGCCGAGCTGCGAGCCGCGTCGCTGTAGCCGCTTCACTGTCGCCGGCCTCTCGCGGCACGTCCAGCGACACGTCCAGCGACACGTCCAGCGACACGTCCAGCGACACGTCCAGCGATACGTCCAGCGACACGTCCAGTGACACGTCCAGCGACACGTCCAGCGACACGTCCAGCGATACGTCCAATGCGACAGGCGGACGAGCTGCTCGAGCTGCTTCACAAGCCGACGGCGCGGCAGGCGAGCGAGACGGACCGCTTCCGGACGGCGGGCGGCTCCAAGCTGCAAGAGTTTTGCCGGCGCGCGGCCAGAGGGCGGAGCGGCTGCCCGCCAGAGCGTGCGCCTGTGAGGCGCGGGGGGCGTGCTGGCGAGTAGGCACGGCACCAAGGAGGACTGCGCGCGGCTGAACGGGACGGGGATGCCGTGCGGCCACATCCACTTCCGGCGCATCATCAAGCCCCACACGGACGTCTCGCTCGGCGACTGCTCGTACCTCGACACGTGCCGGCACATGGCGACTTGCCGCTTCATCCACTACGAGGTGGACCACACGGACGCGCAGCGCATGCGCCAGGGCTCGGCCCAGCTCGACCCGTTTGCGCGCACCGCGACCAACCGCGTGGACGACGACCCCTTCTCGCGCCACTACGAGTCTCAGTTTGTCAACTGCGACATCCGCACCTTCCCGATGCAAACGCTGGGCAAGTTCCCGGTCCGGACACGCCGCAGCCCCCGCACGCGCGATCTCTCCGCGCGGGGCACGCGCGCGACACGCCCGCGACGCCTCCGGTAGGTCATCATGGCGGACCCGCCGTGGGACATCCACATGGAGCTCCCTTACGGGACCATGTCCGACGACGAGATGCGCCGGATGAACGTGCAGGTGCTCCCCCGGCGGGCGACCAATAACGCGACCCGCGCCCGAGACACGTCCTCGGCAGTGTCTCGACACGCCGCACCTCCACGACTGCGCGCAGGTGCTGCAGGACGACGGCGTCCTCTTCCTGTGGGTGACTGGGCGGGCGATGGAGCTAGGGCGCGAGTGCCTCGAGATCTGGGGGTACCGCTTCGTGCAGGAGCTGCTCTGGGTCAAGACCAACCAGCTGCAGCGCATCATCCGCACGGGGCGGACCGGCCACTGGATCAACCACTCCAAGGAGCACTGCCTCATCGGCGTCAAGGGCGACCTCGACGACCGGTTCAACCAGAACCTCGACTGCGACGTCATCTGCGCGGAGGTGCGCGAGTTGCGCCCATGGGCCGCGGGAGATGCGCCCATGGAGCGCCTGAGCCATGGCCCGCCCGTGGCCCGCCCGTGACACGCGTGTCGTCTGCTCAGGTGCGCGAGACGTCTCGCAAGCCCGACGAGATGTACGACCTGCTCGAGCGGCTCGCGCCGGGCCAGCGCAAGCTCGAGCTCTTCGGGCGGCCGCACAACGTGCACAAGGGCTGGACCACGCTCGGCAACCAGCTCGGCAAGACGCAGATCGCGGAGCCGTGGCTGAGGCAGCACCTGCTCGACGAGGGCGTCTTCGAGCCGCAAGACCTAGCGCCGATGCCCACGCCGCCCCGCGACCCGCTCGTGCCGCCCTGGGGAGGGCACGACCCGCCCGAGCGGCTGCCAAGGGAGGGCATGCAGTGAGAAAAGAGGACTGCCGCGGCGCGTGCGAGCCCGCGGCCTTCGCCTCGGAACAGTCAATCAGTCACTCGTCTCCCTACTCCCACAACGCGCCAAAACGCATTGCGCAATATTGTGCCCCCACACCCTGGCAGTGTGTCGGTTTGGTGTGACACGGGACTAGCAATTGCCGATTTTTTTATGCGCGCATGTATTGAACTACGTTTGCAGAGCTGGGAGGTGTGCATAAACCAGATCCCACTATGTTATATCATAGGATATAACATACTGAGATACCAGGCTCTTCCCTGGCATATCAGCTATCAAGAAACCGTCTGATTTCTAGGAGGAGGAGCTCTGTATTCTGCTTTTTCGACATATCCCACAGATCACATCCGGGCCATGGGAATATCGGTCCAGACGCTCTGGGTTCTGGTTTTTCGAGGTGTGAACGATCTCCCGGAGGGGTCATTCCGCCGGAATGACCCCTCATTAACTAATCGGATTCCGAATGGGTCGAACGGGAGTACTAAGACAGCAGCATGTTCTGGGTGGGAGGAACCCTTGGTAACGTTCTGGTTTCTGGTTTCTGCGATATCGAGTGCGATGGAGCGCCCCTCGTTGCTTTCACCTCTCAACGGCGACGAGAAGCGGCTCACTACGGTGCCTCAGCGCACAGTGTCGCTCCTCTGTGAGACTGACGCAAAACAGGCCAGCGTTCAGTTGCTCAAGCGCCAGGCACTCGGCGTTTGGCACGCCGACGCCCTGTCCGACGTTGAGAATGCCATTGGCGACCTGCACTTCTGGCCAACGACCTGGTCGAAGGACCCTCGCAGCCATGACTACGACATGCAGCGCCTCGGACGGTCCAAGCGGCTCGACAATCGCGAGCGCTTCGAACTCTTCCGATTTGTGGTTGGCAATGGCGCATCACCCGCTCTGGCCGTCGAACTCCTTGCCGCGTCGGAAAGCCTGCCAGACACGTTCGCCATAACCCAAATGGAAAACCTCGTGAAGAAGGCTGCCGAAGGCAGCTTCTCGAAGTATAAGGCATACATCATGGCGGACCGCAAGTGGGCCCCGGTCTTTTGCGTGCCAGAGCAGAAGCCTCTGCCTCTTGTGCCAAACGAGGGGTACCGCCTCCCCAGCGAGGCCACACGCCACGCAGTGCTCTACGTCCGGCACGAGCCGAACGGTCTTGCGGCTCGGGTCGTCGCGAAGCTGAGAGGCAAGCCGATCGACAATGGGCAGCTTCTTTAGCAGATACCGCACCGCAGGAGCGGAAAGGCCTGCCGGCATCTCCCCAGCAATACGCTCCGCGCGTAAGGGCGTCCCAGGTGGGTAGAGGTTGAGCGCAACCACGAAGCTGATGAAATCCTCCGCCGAGTTGATTGGGTGGAGCTCCTGCGCGAAGGCACTTGCGCCATCCTTGATGTGTTCGAGCTCGTGGAGACCGAGCTCGTCGAGCCAGCTCGCCATCGGGGACCGAAAAAGCAGATCCCAGAATAACAGATCGCGTGACGCGCAATGTTCTTTCTCTCTGTGATTTCGTGCTCGATACCCCCGGGTACGGACGGGGGTACACCTGTTCATTGGCCGGAATGAGCTCATTAGGACGAAGCGGGAGATGTATTCACACCGCAGAAACCAGACCCACGGGCAGATCCCGCGGGAAATCGAGGCGGGTGTCCCAGAAAACAGATCCCAGAAAAAACAGAGCGCACCGCAGAAACCGACCGACCCCTGGGTTTTCGGCTATGCGAAACCGCAATGGGAAACCGGAGCAGAAACCCTATGGGAAACCGAGGTCTGGTATCTGCTTTGTGCACGAATGAGAGCTGGGACCTCTCAAGCACGTCACACAGCCAAGCAGTATCACCAAAGATTCTCACGACTCACGCGAGCGCAGTGGCGTCTCTCTCCCTATAAGTTTCTATGTCTCTCCTCACCAGTTCTTCTCGTCATCGTCCAAGTGGTGGTGGCCAAAGCCGTACATCAGCTGCTCCGTGGACGCGGGCAGCTGGTCGGGGCGGAGGGGTCCGTCGAAGGCCTCGACGCGCCAGCCGTTGTAGTAGCCGCACGCGCAGTGGCCAAGCTCGCAGCGCGACTCGCCATAGAAGCCCGCGGAGGGAAGGCCGCCATTCTCGCACCTGCCGGCGGTGATCGCGCCGAGCTCGAGCCGGAAGGGGCCCTCCTCGCCGTCGGCAAGCAGCACGTACATGTGCGCGACCCCCTCATTGAGCTGGTACAGCCCGCGGTTCCGGAAGGCGGAGAACGGCAGCTTGAAGGTGAACCACTCGCCCAGCAGGCACTCGTGCCCGCCCTCGTCGCCAAAGTCGCCGACGCCGAGCGAGTCGTACCGCTCCCGCGCCTCGGCGTCCGCGAGCAGCGCGTACGCCCGGCTCAGCACCTGGAAGCGCTCCTCGCTCCCTCCGCCGTCGGGGTGCGCCTCCTTCGCCAGCGAGACGTACGCGGCGCGAACCTCCTCGGCACTCGCGTCGGGGTCGACGCCGAGGACGGCGTAGGGGCCTCCCGCCGCCGCCGCCCGCCCGCCCGCCGCCGCTGCCGGGCGCGGCCCCGCCGGCAGCGGCGCGCGGAACGTCCAGTGCGAGTCCGAGGCCGACGCCTCGGCCTGCAGCACGAGCTCGTACGGCCGCCCATCGGTGCGCAGGGTCACCTCGAGCCAGTGGTGCTGCGACAAGTCCCACAGCCAGCGGGCGGAGGAGCCCATCCCGCACGCGCCCCCGCCGAGCCGGCTCGAGGCCGCGTCCGCCGCCCGCGCCCCCTCGAGCAGCCTCCTCGCCCCGCCGCTCGAGCGCGCATGCATGCCACTCAGCAGCAGCGTGCCGTGCTCCGTCTGGTGGAGCGTGGCGGTGGAGTGGCTGAGCGCCTCCTCGTCTGGCAGCGGATACCACTGCGGCAGCCCGCGCGCGCCCGCGACGAAGATGGGCAGGTCGTCGTCGCCGCGCAGGAACTCGACCCCGTGAGAGAGCAGGTTCTTGCCGTACCGCTGCAGCAGCACCGGCAGCTCGAACGAGTCGGAGAGCCGCTGGATGACGCCGCCGACGGAGCCCGTCTGCAGCGCCTTGGAGCACCGCGCGGCGATGCCGTCGTCGTCGCGCGGGCGGAGCGCCGCCGAGACGGTCGGCGGAGGCTCGGCGAGCGGCGGCGGCGGCGGAGGCGGCGGCGGAGGGTGGGAGGCCGCAGCGCCATCAGACTCCTCGTCAGGAGAGCGCTGCGTGGACAGCGGGCGGCTGCGTATGCGGAGGGGAGGCGAGCGGAGCCGGCGGGCGACGATTCGCATTGCACAGACGACAGACGCGTCGCGACAGCCCACGCGACCGGAGCCTGGAACGAGCGCATGCGTGGAAGAAAGAATTTTACTGGCGCGCACAACACTGGGCACTCGACCCAGCCCTAGCTTGGGATGTCCGTTGTATTTATTTATTTATTGGGCACGGGACTGGCGCGCACTGGCACTAACACAGGTAGGTAGAAAGAATTTTACAAGAGGGTCGCAACGTTTCTGGGCACGGGACTGGCGCGCACTGGCACTAACACAGGTACAAGGCGCCGAAGAAAGAATCTGATGCGCGGCAGCAGCCTCCTTTGGTTTCTCTCTCTTTTCTTCTTTTTAGCTCGGAGCTCGACTTTCCCGTTAGCAGTTACACTGCGAGGCCGCGCGGGAAGCCGCAACGCGTGTGTCCGTGTGCGCGTGCCTGCACGAGCGTGCGACGTGTGGGGAGGGGTGTTTTATGATCATTTGACATTGGGCTCACTTCCACACCTCGTTCCGACCGACAAGTTCCGGCACGCCGGGCCGCACCGCCTGGGTATACAAAATGCGCCTGCGGGCGGACCCTTACAGATCACAGATAACACCTCGTGTTAGGCCATGATCTCAGCAGAGCTTCGTGATGGGACAGCCGCTTTCGTCGTGGCCGGACGAGCTCGAGTCGAAAACAAGGAGGGCAGGCTTACCGCAGGAGAAAATTCTTGCGCAGCCGGCGCAGCCGCCAACGCCCTCCCACCTGTTCGTGGCTGGGACTTGGCGAAAGCCGATGGCGATCGGTGGCCAAAAGGGGGTGGTCCAGAATTCTACCTCGTCTGTGGAATCGGTCGGGTGAGTCACAGTCAGCAAAAAGCACCACCATGTCATGCACCAGCAACCTGCCAGTTCGCCAGCCGGTATTGTGTCAACGGCTGGCGCATCTGGCTCCCGCTCCATCGTGCCTGCCTTAGGAGCGGTAGCGGGTGCCATTGGATGGCCCGGCTTGTTGCCACCTGCAACGCCGCTCCGAATGCGACCACTCTCCAGGACGACACGGATCTCAGCAGCAAGCTGCTTCACGCCGCTGTCAAAGGCGCTCGAGTCATCGGAGCTCAAATCAATGTAGAGCTTGCCGCCGAGCTTGCCTCCGACGGTGCCGGCCCAGTCGCTCGGGTTGCGGCAGCGTTTCTCCATAACGACCGGGATCATTGCCTCGACGCCCTTGCGGCGCAGGCTATAGTCAAACTCAAACTTGCAGTTGTCGTTGTGCCCATTGGCCCCCTTCCCCCACGCCTTCTCGAGATAGCGGTCCGTGATGAAGCACACCACCGCCCCTGAGCGTTCGATTCCATCCACCATCTTGTCGTTTATGTCTCCGCGCATGCACTCCTCGTCAAACCATGGCCGAATGCCCTCGGCCTTGAGGGCGGCACAGAGTTTCCCTACGCGGGCATGGTTGGAACGTCCTTCCTCGTCTTCGCCCCAGTCATGGGTAAGGAAGCAGTCGTACTGCATAGGCGCGCCCTGCCCGCTGTAGTCCGCCGCCTTTCTACAGTGGGTTGCGGGCATTAAGAAAACGTCGCATTAAGAAACCCTACCAAGAGATTTCCGCAAAAATCTAAGAAACCACGGCGCGCCGCAGGCGCGGCCCCGAGAAAAGGCCAGACACGAGTCTCGAGTGTGAACGGGAGCCCCAGCTCAAAATTTCTCTTCGCCTGCGGCGCGCGCACTTGTCACTTTCCAAGTCTACGGTGTTCTGAGTGGAGTGGAGATGGAGGCGTGTGTGCGTCTTCCCGTCATCCAGAGAGCCGACTCGGCGGCAGACTCTGGCATCGCCCTCGCGGACCGCAGCTTACCTCTTACCTAAAATCCTTAGGGGGCCGGCTCTGGCCTGAGTGCCGGCCGGAGCTAAGAAACCACGGCGTGGGGTGGGTGAGGGCTGTGGAAAGGCTTAGAAACGGCGGCGTGCCGCCAAATGCTGTTTTCTTAATGCCCGCAACCCACTGTACAGAGGGTGAGAATGGTGGAGAAATGGCCACGTCGACTCGTTGGTGAGTGAGCTGTTTTCCCCCTGCGCGCGGGCCTTCTAGGCCTGCGGGTAGTCTCTCCCCATCCCCAGGGCCTCTAGGGCTCGCACCTCAAGAAGAGAGTTTCTAAAAATCACTCCTCATCGCAAACCCTGTCAGCAGTCCTCCTTCGGTTACTGGACCGTGTTCAACGTCGTTGAACAGTGTTCAACGTCGTTGAACACTACTTAGGAATGGCCGTAGCTCCTCTTCACGAGCGATTCAGAAGACGTACCAAGTATCGATTCTGTATAGAATTGCAAGGCGCACACGCTGGTGCAGGCGGCGAGTCGTCGATCCGACTCGTTCCGACGTGAAGTCGCCGTGAAGGGTTGGCAATATGGCAAACACAGGTGTGTATTATTTTTGCTTGGGGCGGCCCTCATGACGGGGTAGGTAGGGTAGGTCTGGGCCCTCCCGTCGGGTTTTCCCCTCTCTTCACGCTGGAATTTTCACAGCAGAAGAAGAATTTTTCCGCGGAAATCACGATGTCAACCCTCCCCAAGTGAGGTGATCTGGTGCTTGTAGGGCTTGAGAGTGGCCTGCCATGTCACAGGAAGGACTGTGGTTGCAGAAGAGTACCACCAGCATCACTTTAGTTGGTATAGTACCCCACCTTCACCGATCCGACAACAAATTTCCCATAAGTAGGGTAGGTAGGTAGGTAGGTAGGTAGGTGCAGGGCAGGGGCCGGCCAGGTTTTTGCAGAATTTCATCATGAGGGCCGCCCCAAGCACAACCAGGCCCTTCCTTTTTTTGAGCAGGTGTGACGCCGCGCGAGCGACGCTCCGAGATCGCCCGAGATAGCGCGGCGCGGCGGTGGGTGAGGTGGGGTGGGGGGAGGGGTGGGGGGGGGGGGCGGCGTGGCGTGGAGCTCCGAGATAGCGCGAGATTGTGCGAGATCGCGCGGCGCGGCCCCGAGATGGCGCGAGATCGCCCGAGATCGCGCGGCGCGGCCCGAGGCGAGGTGGATGGGTTGGGAGCGAGGGGGCGGAAGTGATCAGTGCGGTAGATCGGTCAGTCGGGGCGCGTGAGCCGGACTTGTGAGCCGGACGGCTTTCATTTCTCTCTGCGTTGTTGAGCCAGGACTCAACATACTCGTTCTGTTGCCGTCCCAAACTGTCACTCCCCTCTCTCCCGGCCGGGGTGGGGCGCGCGCGGGGGCGGCGGGTGTGCGGCGAGTGTGCGGGATGTCTGTGGGCCCGAGAGCGATATGCCATGTCCGCCTTGCGTTGTTTCATAACATCGAAGGCGAGAAGGCGAGTACGTCGAAGGCTAAGCTCAAAGTAAAATACACCCGGCAAACAGGGCCATTTTGCCACATTTTGCCCCCCTTTGCGATCTTCTCGCGTCGGCAAGCGCGCGGGCCAGGATGGGCGAGCCGGTCCCGCCACGCTGGACGGGCCAGCGGCTGGCACGCGCCGGCCACCCCGGCGGCGCGGCGGCCTCATCGCGCTCGTCGTCTGCGAGGCCACCGCTCGGCGTCGCCGCGTCCGACGGCGATGGCGCTTGGCTGTGAGGTGGGATGGCGGCATGGTGCGCGCGGACGTGGGGGTGGTGCGGGATGCGCGTGCCAGCAAGCATAGTTTCACCTCCCCAACCCCGCAGGCGCGCCGACGTGCTGCCCGAGCGCGTTTGGGGGCAGCAGCAGCTCCTCGCGAGGCGCCTTCGGAGGGGTGCCACACCCCTTTCCCAGCCGCGCGCGAGTTGAGCTCCGATTTGCGCTCTTTTTCGCACACGCCCGACACTAGTAGGTGAGGATCGACCATCCTCCGCTAGCAGGGCCTCGTCGGGCGCGTCTTCGTCGAGCGGTGGTGCATCTCCCATGCTCCCACCCGCGCCCTCCTGGCAGCCCGCCCGCGGCCCACACCGACGCCCTCACGGGCTCACCCTAGTCGTAGGTGCGGGTTTTTTGCGTGCCCCCCGTCGATACGGGGCGCTGGGCGATGGCTGGGCTTGTCGCCGGGCGAGCTAGCCCCTCAGCCGGCCGCGGAGCGGAGGTGCGAAATCGAGGCGGCGCGGCCCCTGCGCGCAGCCTGTCCGGCCGGCGCGCGCATGGTTCCGTAGCCCGTCTAGTGCCTCACTGACCAACTCCAGCGCCACGGTGTATGTGGCCGGTGTGGTACTGGGGCTGGGCAGCCTTGGGGCCGGCGGAGACCGCCGTCTAGCGGTCGCACTAGTCGGATATCGTTGTTCAACCTGTTTGTTCAACGGTTGTTCAACCATAGTTTGAGCCTCAATTATTAATTAGGGTTTGGGTCTCTGAGGTCGATACTAGCGTCTATAACTTGCCACAAGCATGCTTTACAAAAGTCCAGCGGAGCTGGACTCGCAGAACGGCCGTCCGCGCGCGCTGTGAACAGCGCCGTGGTTGAACACTGTTCAACGTCGTGTTGAACACGTGACGGTCCAGTAACCGCCTTCCTCCGGGAATGTACGTAAGAGCCACATACATTGAAAATCTCTCTCGCACCTCACTTAACCTCGCTGCCGAGCCCAAATCACTGTGTGTGCCACATTTCTTGTTGGCTTCTAAAAATCTCTCTCTCTCTCCCTCAACCTCTCACAGACCACAGCGCACAGCGCCATAGGACATATTTCCTTCTTGAGCACTTGAGCACTGGATAGGGTCGATCGATTCCGCATGGTACGCGTACGGGACCCCTCGATCGTCTCGCCCTCCCCTGAGGCTGAGCCCTCCCTCACTGGTGTGTTCATTGGGGGGAATATATTTCCTTCTCAATAACAAGGGTCAAGGCTGTGAAATGGGCGTGAATGTCCCAGAAATTTCATCGCCTGCCCCTGCGGCGCGCCAGAGGCAACCAACCAACCTATCAAGGTGTTTGGGCCAAGCATTTCACGCCGCCCCTAGGCCGCCCCCTGGTCACAGGTATCACGGGTGACCGAGAGATGGGTCTCCTTCGTGGTGTGAGTACCTCGGCACCTGGTCTGGCACACGCACTGCCTGGTCCGCGCGAGTGCAACGAGACCCGCCGCCTCCAAACCCGGCTCTGCGGCCGCGCAGCCGCAGGCATCAGGAGCCGGCGGAACCTTGCCAGAATGTGGCCGCAGCAAGAGCCTCCGGCGGGCCTCCGGCGGACGCCTAGCGGCGTGGCGCTGCGCGCCGGCCTGCGGCCTCTGAAGAAGTGTCACACTGTGTCACCTCGCCGCGAAGTGTGTCACCATAAGCATAACCGCTTTCACGCTTGGGTGTGCTACAAAAGTGGGGACGCGCCTGGCGGCGCGCCCCCCAAAATGTTTGGGGGCCTGTGATTGGGCGAAAGAAAGAAAGAAAGAAAAAACCCCAGGGAGGGATGGGAGGACGGCACGCCGCCACCACACAGGGATTTTAAGGAGAGGAGTGTGGTGCTAGTCGTCGCCCACCCTAACCCTTGGTCGTCGTCTGCCTCTTTCTATCTCCCTTCGCAGTCCCTCGCCGATTCTCGCTGCAACCTTCATGGTTCATGCGTCACATGCCACCTCGCGGTCGTCCCACTCTCGTCGTTCTCCCTCCTGTCGCTTCCTCCTCTGTCGCGTCGCTCTCGTCTGCCTCGTCCTGCGACCGACGCCGCCGCCGCCTGCCGATCCCTTGCTCTCGCGGCTTCTCTCGCCTTTCGTCGCAGCTCTGCCCTCCTCGCGGCAATATTTTGGCCCCTCGAGTTTATCGAGCTCTCCTCGCGCAAGGACGACTCTTCTGACGCCCACTGCGATCATTTGCCGCCAAGTCATATCGTTGCTCAGGTCCACTCTCTCTTCGAACACTTGTACCTCCACGGATGATGCTGGCGCTGGGGTCCCCTTCGGGTGCCTCGTGACAGCTGACGATGGGATTGCCACTGGTGTTTCGTCCTCCTCGGAGTTTGTGAAAGAAAGAAAGAAAACAGACACGCCAAACGAGGGATGGGACGAGGACAGGGTCACCTGCACGAGCAGGATTTTGGATTTGTGATTGGGCCTTTGTGTGAAACAAAATTCTTTTTTGTCGTCGTTCTTTCCCTTGTCGCTTCTTCTTCTGTCGCGTCGCTCTCCTCTGCCTCGTTCTGCGACGCCGCCGCCGCCTGCCGGTCCCTTGTTCTCGCTGAAGAAAAGAAAGAAAGAAAACAGACACGCCAAACGAGGGATGGGACGAGGACAGGGTCCCCACCTGCACGAGCAGGATTTTGGAAGGACGATCAGGGGGACAGGTGGGGCTCTCCTGCTCCTGACACGGGACACTCTCGCTGAAAACGTGATTGCAACTCGTTTTTCGATTCTTTTTTGCACAACACTGGGCTTTTGTTGGCGCGAACCTGTACAATGTCGGACTCCGACGAGCCGGACTGGGTCGAGGCGCAGAGCTCCGCGCAGAAAGCCGCGGCCAAGAGCCGCCTCTCCTCCTCCTCCAGCCTCAACCTCGACGGCTCCGACGATGATGAGGACGCCGGCCAGAAGGATGCGCCGGCGGCCATCAAGCCGGCCAAGGGCGGCGCCGGCGGCAAGTCTCGCGCGCCCAAGACGCCGGCGTCGGCGCTGCCGCTCTCGCTCGCGCCGAGGGCGCGCCCCATCGCCGCCGCCCCCTCTCCTGCCCTCGCCCGCCTCCGCTTGAGCGCCGCCGCGGCCGTTCGTCGCAGGTGCGCCGGGACGCGCTGCTGCTCGAGGCGCCAGACGGCGAGCTGGACCTCTCGGGCGACTTTGGCTGCATCGGCCGCCTCCACGTCAACGCCTCGCGCAGAACGACGGACGGCGCGGCGGCGGGCAGCAGCGCGGACGGCGGCGGCGGCAGCGGACGGCGCGACCGCGCGGCGCTCACGCTCGACCTCAAGGGCCGTGTGTACGAGGGCGACATTGTGCCGAGCAACTCGTCCCTCTGCCTGGTCTCGCTCGACGGCAGCCGCGCGCGCGTCGAGGCCGTCTTCAGCGACTTTGTGCAGCTCTCCGCGCCGCACGTCTCCATCTTTGAGATGGAGCAGGTGCAGGACGGCGAGCTGGGCGCGCACTTCTTCGACGACGTCGACGACGCGAACTCGGTCCTCGACTCGGACGCCGAAGAGGAGATGGCGCCGCTCAAGGAGCGGCGCGGCGGCGGCAAGATGGCCGCGTCCAAAAAGGGCAAGGGCGCGGCGGCAGACGGACGGAGGGGCCGCCGACCGCTCCGCGCTGTGCTGACGGGTGGGCCTTGCTCCTTCTAGGCGGCAGCAAGGCGTCGGCCGGCTCGAAGCGCAAACCGTCGGGCGGCAAGGCGGGCGCCAAGCGCGCCAAGAAGTGAGGCGTGCCGACGCGGTGCGCGGTGAGTGGTTTTTGCTCTCCACTCTGTTCATGAAGACGTCTCGCCCTCCAGCAGCCCCCCCGAGCCCCGTCGCTAGTAGCTGTGAGAAAGGAGAGTTTTGAGGTATGAGGACACGGGACTGTGCTGCATGCTGTACTGTACGTGTACGTACGAACCGACGAGACGTACCGGGGAGGCTGCGTACTGCCCGCGGGGGCGCAAAAAACCCATACCATATCCTCATATATCCAACACGTACCGCAGGGCGGGGACCTGTTCCTTTTTACCCATCTCCTAGTAGAGGTGTCCGTTTTGTTTATTTATTTATTTAACACGACGGATTCGCTACCCGGGCTTAGCTGGTGGCGGGTTCGCACACTTGGTCGTCGAGACCCGGGTAGGCGATCCACACCCGCCGGCCCTGCTCACAGCCTCTTGCGCGTGGCCGGGTCGTACCCGAGCGCCTCGGCGCACTTGCCCAGCCGCTCCAGCGCCTCGAAACGGACTGACGGCGTGTACAGCCGCTGCCCCTCCTTGACGGGTAGCGGCTGGCCCACCGCCTTCAGATAGGCAAACACGCCGCCCAACCCTTCTGTGTTGCCGATCCGCTTGTCCATGCAGTACCCAACCGTCAGCGTGTACACCTTCCCCTCGCGATCGAAGAGGAGACTCTGCGCCTGCGGCGGCGACCTCACCACCTTGTGCGTTGCCGCGATCGCGCGGCCTCCAAAGTGGAGCGTGCCCGTGTGCGTCGCCTCCGCACGCGAGAAGAACCAGACGCGGTTCGGCTCTAGTGGGTCAACTGCAAACCAGGACTTGTCCCGCAGGTCCGGGAAGGCCTCCTTCAGCTTGAATGAGCCGAAGGCGCGGACAAACTCGGCGCGCGAGAGCGGGCCGACGATGGGAGCAACGAACTGGAAGTCGTCCGAGAGAAGCGCAGCCGGGTCGGCTCCCGCTTTGGTGCCAAACTCGGCGGCCAGTACACGCTTCGCCTTGGCAATGAGCTCCTCCGGACCGATGGGAAACGTAGATGTGGCGAGCGTCGCCGCCGAGTCGAGCGCTTCGTAGCCGCCCTCGTCGCTGAAGACGGGCGATGTCGCGTACCGCTGCTCGTGCCAGCCGAGCTTCTTGCGGCCAGTGTTCTTGCCAGAGCCGGTGGCGACGTCGATCAGATCGACAGCAAATAGCAGCGCGCCGCGTATCGCAGAGTGGATGAGGTCGATGGTCAGGAGAAGGCTGGCGGTGCAGAGGTTGCCGAGAGCGGCGAGAGGCTGCATATGTGTATTATGTACAATTCGATCGAGTGCGAGGAGGGAGCAGAGGCGTAGAAGCAGATGGTAGAGCCAGGAAGCCGGACGCTGATGCTGGCAGGAGTGCACCTGGCACTGCACTACCTGGAATGTTCGAACTGACCAGAAAGAAAGGAGAGCGCCCTCGTCTAGCAAAAAAGAAAGTGCAGGTGAGCGACAGCTACACAAACTCTCCAAGCCCGGCGGCTCTCGCTGGTCCGCTCGCCCACGCGCCGCGATGGAGGTCGAACAGGACAACCGCAGGAGCGGCGGTGGCGGCCCGGACCGCGCCGCTCAGATGCAGGCGCAGTTCGAGGCCCTCGTGGCGCAGGGCGCCGCAGCAATGGCAGCGGAGCACGGCTACATAAGGAGCGACCCGGTGACGGGAGTGCAGCTTTCACCAGCGGATGAGGCCACGCTGCACAGGCTCCTCCTCGAGCGGCTCTACGCGAAACGGCTGCGCGACTTTGACGTCGCCGACGCGCTGCGCGCACAACTTCGCGACGCCGGCGTCTCTGTCAATGACGCAGAAAGCACCTACTCGATACGGCCACGCACGTCGGGCCAGCCGAACCACCACGGCTACACTCGCGTCGACGATGGCAGCATCGTCCTCTCGCCGGCCGACCAGGCGACGCTCGACGGCATGCTGCTCGAGCGGCTGCTCGCCAAGCGGGCGCGCGAGTTTGCAAAGGCGGACGAGCTGCGCCAAAAGCTGCGCTCGGTGGTCCTCCGCCGGGCCGCAAACCCCCGCGCGCCCCTTCCATCCACACTCTGGTGCCGGCCCGTCCGCAGGCGGGCGTGATCATCGACGATGGCGCGAACACCTACCGCGTCGTCCCTCCCGAGCCGCCCAAGCCTCCTCAGCCGGCGCGACCGACCCACCACGGCTACACTCGCGTCGACGACGGCAGCGTGGTGCTCTCGCCCGCCGACCAGGCGACCCTGGACGGCATGCTGCTCGATCGGGTGCTTGCGAAGCGAGAGCGCGCTTGGGAGCGCTCCGACGAGCTGCGTCAGAAGCTGCGCGAGGCGGGCGTGTCGGTCAACGACGGCGAAAGCACCTACAGCCTCAAGCCACCGGCGCCGCCGAAGCCGCCCAAGCAGTCCCAGCCGGCGCGACCGACCCACCACGGCTACACTCGCGTCGACGACGGCAGCGTGGTGCTCTCGCCCGCCGACCAGGCGACCCTGGACGGCATGCTGCTCGATCGGGTGCTTGCGAAGCGAGAGCGCGCTTGGGAGCGCTCCGACGAGCTGCGTCAGAAGCTGCGCGAGGCGGGCGTGTCGGTCAACGACGGCGAAAGCACCTACAGCCTCGCGCCGCCCAAGGCGCCCAAGCCGCCCAAGCCGCCCCCGCCGACCGAGCACGACTATGCGCGCGAGGAGGCGGACGGCGGCGCGGCGTGGGCCTCGCTCCCGGCTGAGCACCGCAGCGCAATCGACGGGCTGCTGTTGGCGCGGCTGCAGGCGAAGAAGAGCCGGCAGTGGGAGGCGGCCGACGCGATGCGGTCGCAGCTGAACGAGCTCGGGGTCTACGTCGATGACGGCCGAAAGGTGTGGCAGCTGCTGCTCGGCAAAGGGAGGAGTTCGCCGGGTCAGCGGTTCACCCGGCCCGGCTGCGCGGTAGGTGTACAAGCTGCTCGGCAAGGAGGAGCTGTCCGACGCGTACACCCGCGACCCCGCCGACGACTCCGGCGTCGTGCTCAACGCGACGGACGAGGCGACGCTGGTCGGCCGCCTCTCCGCCCGCCGGCAGGCGCAGCGCTCGCGCGACTACGCCGGCGCTGACGCCATCCGTGACGAGCCGCAGCACCCTACCAAACCCCGGTACCCAACTCGAATTCAATACCATAGGCGCCGACGCCATCCGTGACGAGCTGCGCGCCGTCGCGCGCCAAGGGGGCTGCAGCATAGTCTTCGACGACCGGAAGCACACGTACCGCTTCCCGTCCCTCGCCGTCGCGCACTAAGTCAAGCGGTCTCTCGACGAGGAGGGCGGCGCGGCGGAGCGATCCCGGCTCGACAGAGAACTGGCCGACCACCGCGGTGGCGGCGGCGGCGGCGGTGGCGGCGGCGGCGGCGTCGGAAGCGATGGGGTGGGAGGGAGCGGGGGCCACGGGTACCGGCGGTCCGAGGAGGCCGGGCAGCGGGAGATCGACGAGGAGGAGCAGGCGCAGATCGACGCGCTGCTCCTCGAGCGGGTGCAGGCCAAGCGGGTGCGCGACTTTGCGCGCGCCGACGACCTCCGCGACCGGCTGCGCGAGCACGACTGCTTCGTGGACGACCGCGCAAACACGTACGTGTGCCGCATCCTGGCGAAGCGGCGCCGCTCGAGCGACCGCGCGAGCGAGGGCAGCGAGGCGAGGCCACCCGCGCTCTCTACCCCGCCGCCGCCGCCGCCGCCGCCGCGCTTTGTGCGGGACCCGAACGACGGGGGAGGCGCGGAGTCCTTGACGGCGGAGCAGGAGGAGCGCCTGCAGGAGCGGCTGGTTGCGCAGCGCGAGGCGCAGGCCGCGCGCGACTTTGCGATTGCCGACGCGATCCGCGATGTGTGTTTGTTCGCGCCACAGCCGAGAGTCTAGCCGCGGCTGCAGAGACGAGGAGGCCGCGGTGTCCCCGCCGGACCCCGCCCCGCCCCGCCCCGCCGCAGGAGCTGCGGCGCGAGATGGGCATCGTCCTCAACTCGCGCACGAGCTCCTACCGCATCCTCCCGCCGCCGCAGCCGTCCGCCGGAGCCGCCACCAGTCGCTTGTTTGAGCCGTCGGCCGGCTGGTCCTCCTCCCGAGCAGAGGCGCCAGCGCCAGCGGGCGGAGGGGAAGCCTTGGCCCCCGCGAGCGCCGCAGAAGTGGTGGACGCCGCCCCGCCTGCGCCTGCAGCCTCATTTGTGACTCCGGGCGCGGTGGGCTACTCGGACGAAGAGCTTCTCGCGGTCCGCGCCCATCAGCGAAGCGGACACGCTGCCACACGCCCCTTCTGACCCCTTGGCCTTGCTGTGTAGGGCGTCGACTTGCCCGAGGAGACGCGACACGACTGAAGGGCTATTTCCCATTCTTTTGGGGGCGAATGGCGGCGCTTTGTGGGCGGTTGACGTCGAATGGCGAATTGTGATTGGCATATGTTTGTATTCCGGGCGGGGAGACAGAGCGAGAGTCGAGAGAGGAGAACTAAGGAGCCCGCGCGCAGTGTGCTTGCCGAGGTGCGGAGGTGGAGACAGCGCAGTGTGTAGACTAGTGTTCACGTAAAAGCACAATCCCGGGCCCCAGCGCAGCAGCGGGGCCCGAAATCGCGCACAGAAAGAGAAACACCAGTCAGACTCAGAGAGCGAGACCCCGAGAGCGCGGTGCAGCGCGACAAAAATCAAAATGCGCAAAATGTCCAATGATTGAAATATTGAGATGCAAAACACGGGGGGTCCCAGGGTGAGGGAAGGCGAGCAAAGTGCAGTGTTACTCGCAAAACTCAAAAGCAGACAATTCTCTTATATCAAGTCATAGGACCCCTCGGGCGGACGGGTAGCGTTCCTGAACCAAAAGTTAACAGCGACGTTGAGTTCGCCTTGCGCAGCGCAGCGCGAGTGGACCTCGTGGTGCCAAAAGGCGGGCAGGTAGAGCGTCTCTCCGGGCCGGAGCGTGCAGCGGCGCGGCGACGCGCGCTGCAGCGCCGGATGGGCGCGCAAGTCGGGCTGCGACACGTTGACGGACGAGGCAAAGACTACGCGCGCGCCGGCGTCCGCCTCGCTGACGGGCAGCCGCTCAAAGGTGTTTGGCCAGGCATAGCGGAGCGTGCCCTTGGCGCGCGGCGTGTAGTAGAGGTGGGGCAAGTCGGAGGGCGGGAAGAGGACGAGCTCCTTGGTGCCAGACACCTGAGCGAGAAGGTTCTCGTACTCGTCGTAGTGGAGGGGCGACGTCGTCGCGCCTTTGCCCAGCCAGAGGTTGGCGAGCAGCGGCCTGAGGTACAGCGCCTGCGGCGGCACCGGCGCCATCGCGCGCACAGGCGCGCCGAGGTACTGGTGCAGCGCGTTGTACTCGACGTAGAAGGACTCCGGCGTCGGCTCCTCGAGCAGGCGCAGGTAGTCGCCCAGCCGCATGAAAGTCTCGGGCGGCCGCACGAGCACCTCCCTGCCGGCTGGCAGCCCCCAGCGGTGCCCCGCCTCGGGCCCGTCGTACCTGCCCGTGGGCGAGACGCCGACCTTGACAGTGGAGTCGCCGCACGCCGCGCGCAGCGCACTCGCCCCCCACCGGCTCGCCGGCGCAAAGCCCGTGGCCTGCTGCAGGCCGACGAGCACAACAGGCTCGCCCGCCTCCACCACGGCTCGCATCTCCGCCTCGGACGAGGGCGCTCTCTTCCGAGCGATCTCCGGCGCGCCCGCCAACCATGAGGGCGGCTCCCACCCCGCCGTCGCCGCCGCGGCCGGAGCGCTGCGAGAAGCAGATGATGGCGGCGGCGGCGGCCCGAGCGAACGCACAACCTCGCTCCACCCCTCCACCTCGCGCCGCGTCCGGTCGATGAAGGCGAGCTGCGCGGCGCGCCACCGGCGGCGCTCCGCCAGGCGCTTGGCGCCCTCCTCGTCGGCCTGCGCGCCGCCGCCGCTTGCCTCGCTCCTCGGCCGCTCACTCGGCGCCCCGTCGAGCGCAGCCGCCGTCCGAAGCAGCGCCTCCGCCTCGCGCACGTGCAGCGCGGCCGCATGCACGGCGCCAAAGTTGGAGAGGCGCGACGTGCCGAGGAGCAGGCGGCCGAGGCCGTCGTACGCCTCCACCAGCCCCGGCTGCAGCGCGAGCGCGCGCTCATAGTGCGACTGCGCCGCGGCGAGGCGCCCCTCCCACCCCGAGGCAAGCGCGCCGCCGCTTCCCTCTGCCGCCGCTTCGCCGAGGGCGTGCAACGCCTCCTCCGTCTCGGCGGCGCGCCTGTGCGCCGCCGCCGCTGCGGAGGAGGCGTCCGGCGCACCGTCCGGGGACCCGTCACCGGCGGCGGCGGCGAAGGCGCTCGCTGCGCCGCGCAAGAAGCCGGCGGCGAGGCGGACGTCGGCTTGCTCGTGGTGCGCTGCGAGTGCGCTGAGCGCCTCGCCGACGGTAGCATGATCGCGCACGCCGCCGAGCGAGAGCGCGATTGCGTAATGGCGCGCCGTGCCCTCAAAGTCGCCCGCCAGACCCGTGGCATGCGCCAGCTCGCGGGCAAAGTGCGGCCGCCACGCGGCCTCGGCCAGCGCAAAGCCGC